>NC_031771.1:19928795-19930164 GCF_001522545.3 Parus major
GAAAACCCACAGCCAAGCATGCAGATTTTGTCCAGAGGTGCCGCAGCATCGATCTTGGCAACGGCGTACTCTGGGACCACGGTGTATTCAGCAAAGGTGCTGATCCACAGGAAGTGGTGGATCCGCTTCCCTTTGCAAGAGAAGCGGCTGGTCTTGTCTGGCAGCAGATTTTGTGGTTCAGAGAAACTGTGGGGTGGTAGAAACATCTGTATTTGATTGACTGATGGGAGTATATACTTTTTTTTAATTGATTGATGAAGCACTGATGGGAGTGTCAGACTTGTCACAAAGTCAACCCTGTGTAGATGTAGGGGAAAGCAAAGCAAACTCACTGGAACTTCTGGCAGTAGTTGGAGTCAGGATTCCGGCAGAAGCTGCATTCCCCACACTGAGGGATGGCAAGTGGGATCACTTTGTCTCCTGCAACACAGTGAATCTCTGTTAGGTGCCTTTTGCGCAGCAGACCCTGAGGGCACTGCCTGTTGAATCACATCTCCTGAGCTTTCTGAGGACAGAAACCTACCATGAGCCCTCTGCTTTCCCTGTGAGGATGAATGCTCTGTGCCCCTCTCATCTACAGGAGGAACAGATTGGGAAAGTGGGCATGAGAGTCCAGTGCAATTTGTGTGCACTCAGGATTTTAACCACTGACTCAGGAGCAGGGGGAAGTTTCTGAGCTCTTGGCAGAGATTTGAGGCCTGAATCCTGGGTGTGTGTTTGAGTGTGTGTTGGTTACCTGGTTTCACAGCGGTCACTCCTTCTCCAATGCTTTCAACAATCCCAGCTCCTTCATGTCCTGGTATAACTGGGAAATCTACATTAGGCAAGGAACCTTTCAAAACGTGATCATCTGAGTGACAGATGCCTGTGGCCACAATCTGTTTGCAGAGGAAAGAGTAAATGGTGATTTCTAGAAATAGTCCAGCCTCTCTTTATCTCAGTTTGTGGAAGATTTTTCACAGAACTTCTCTGGACTGTTAATGCCTATGAGTGGACACAGATCATTTTGTTATATCCAAGGTACAGCCACAAGGAGAGCAACTCCCGCAAGGGAGAAAAAAAATTGAAATAAAGTTTTTACCTTGATCCGGACTTCCCCTGCCTTTGGAGGTGCAACTTCCACCTCCTCAACAGAGAGAGGTTTGCTGGGGGCCCAGGCAACAGCAGCCCTGCACCTGATAACCTGGAAGCAACCGAGAAGAATTCATTGCAGAGAACGGTTCACCTTTGACAAAAAGCCCAGACAGTTGTCCCACAATCACCAAAGCCAGAGGTGTAGAACACGTGTCTCTGCAGACTGCAGCACACACTTCTAGAGCTACACAGCTGTCCTGTGCTGTTTCTGGGGGTTGCTGGTTGGGTGAGATGT
>NC_031771.1:19930309-19963613 GCF_001522545.3 Parus major
ACAAGAAAACTATTTCTGTTACAGCTTTTTACTTCTCTGATGCCAGCTGCCCAGAAAAATCTGCCACCAGATTTTCTCCTCCCATTTCACATCACTCTGAGGTGTGTATGGGTTAATGAGTCTAGGGATGTCATTTTTAAGGATGAGTTATTCAAAGGCAAAAGTTCTCTTCATCTGTCTCTGTGAGCCTCCCTGGAAATAGTTTTCTCTTTGCCTCAAGTGGCCTCAAATCTTCAACTATTACTTCTCCCCCTCTGTTCCAGCACCTCACTGTATCATAATTAATCTACCTTTTCCTCAAAATCTAAACTTTGAACACTCCATTCCTCCCAATATACTCTGTCATGAATTAAAGGAGTTTTTTCCAGAACACTATTGTCCATCTCCATAGCTTTAACAGAAAAATGTTTCAGCTTATAAAGCATCTCCTTATTCTCTCTTCCCCATCTAAAACTTAACTCTTTTCTCCACTGTCTTTGATGGTTTTATGATGTCTTCTTCATGTTGATTGTCTCTCTCTCTCTGTGAAAAAGGAGTAATCTTTAAGTCTCATCCAGGTAGTAAGAGTTGAAGTTTTGGAAAGCTGCAGATGTTCATGGTGTCAAGTTTCAGTTCAGCAGCAGAAACCGCAAACCAAGCCAGGCTGGCCAGCTCCATTTCTCCCCCCTCACCCTCTGCGGCCTTGTCCAGCCTGGAGTGGGAGGAGGAGGCCGAGACAGAGCCTGTTACCTCGTCAGAAGCCAGAAACCAAAGAGATTAAGAAAGCCCTGGCTTTACATCTTAAGGTGGTGTTCACAAGTTGATCTCACTTCTCAATGGTCAAAACTGCTGTCAGTTCTTAGAAATGACCGATAATTGGTCACAAGAAAAGACTCTCATCAGCCTCTCGCAGCTTCAACTTCCTCCCAGCTCCCGAAGCTATCTTAAAGGTAAAGTCACCCCATGACACCCTTCTGCTCACTCTGAGTGCTCCTTGTGGCTTTCCTCTGCACTGAGCTGGAGGTGGTAATGGAAGGGAGGCCACAGTGTGGGAATCAGGGCCCAGTCCAGCAGAGCAAGGGCTGGAGACAGGAATTCCTATGTGATAGCTTAGGCAAGGATAAGGCAAAAAATGAGCCCCTGGCAGATGGTGCATTTGAGCCAAGGCAGCTCTGGACAATTAAAACCTCTTGGAGGACACAGATCTGTCACCCTGAAAATTAAAGTCTTCTGACAATGTTTTCATAGTTTTAGTTACTTTCCCATGAAAGTTCTATAAACATAAGTTGCTTACCACATTGCTTCTAAGAAACATCTTTTGATGGATGTTTCGCATGACCAGTGTGCCTGGGAAGGTGGTAACTTAATTATCCAATCCCTGGTCATTGTTGAGAATCTATAAATACTGGAGTCAGAGAATAAAGGTGCTGCTTTTTTGTTCTGACACCAAGAAGCATTTGTGTGAATCATTTTGTGTCCTTTAGTGACATAGATCCTTGAGTTATACTGAAGGTATAATCACAAGAAGAGCAATTCCCACAAGGAAGGAAGAGAAAAAAATATTGAAATATATTTTTACCTTGATCCGGACTTCCCCTGCCTTTGGGGGTGCAACTTCCACCTCTTCAACAGAGAGTGGTTCTCTGGGGGCCCAAGCAACAGCAGCCCTGCACCTGATAACCTGGAAGCAACCAAGAAGAATTCATTGCATAGGAACATTTGGCTTTAGCACACGGCTGGGGGAAGTCATCCTGCAATCATCTGAACCTGAGGTGTTCAAACTTGGTGATGCTCAGCTGCACCTGAAACCGAGTGATAGCCAATAAACACTGGCCCAGCTTAAGGTCTGCAGAAACCCCATTTGTGTTTTGTCACCCAAAGATCATCAGCTAGAGCCTTGGAAAATTATTGGGTTTTGATAGCTTCGGTGGATTTTTCATAATATCCCCATATGATACTGGCCAGACTGTGCTGTCATGGGGACTGAGGACTCTACCAGGTGGAAATGCCTGTGGAGAGCTTTGATGTGAGCCCTGTGACACACTGGGCTGAAAGGAAGTGAGAAGGGTTATGGAATTGTCCATATGATCCATTTATTTGGAACTGGATAATTTCTCCCCTTGCCAAAAGGATGATTTCTGTGTGCCATTGCCCAAACCCTGTGCCGCTTGATCCAAAGCTGTTTGGCATCAGCAAAATGGAGTTTGCAGCTTGAAAAGGGCACGGCCATGGACAAGGTCGAGGGCAGGAGACGAGTGGCTGAAGAAGGCACCACTGAAGAGCTCCTTTTGCTGCCAGAGCAGGAGCACAGAGTGGGATTGAGCAGGATTTTTCCGAGCAGCACAATTGCGTATTTTGTGTCCCGAGCAGCTGGGCAGGACAGAGGGGGAGTGCACGACCTAATGCAGGTACGGACACGGGCAGTTGTCCAAAAGCAGAATCCGGTGACATTCACAGGGGTTTGGAAGAGGTGGAGGAGGAGTAAGGTGGGAAGAAAGAGGGCACGCAGAGTGGAGTGCAGGCTGAGGCTTTTGCAGAGGATTTCGCCGAGAGCAGGGCACCTCGGGAAGGAGGATGGGAAATGCGATGTCCTTACTTTTCCGGCAGTGGCCATGTGGTCTTAGCAGAGCTGTCAGGTCTGTCGCTGTCGCCGGCTGGAGGGAAGCTGCCTGTGGCCCGTGTGGCCCGAGCCCCGCGTTGTGGAATTCCCCAGGCGTGGAGCGGGAGCAGTCCCGGTGCGGCAGCGTCGCAGCTGGAGAGCGCTGGTGAATCTGTGTCGGATGCTGGGTGCTAGGCAGCGCAGCGAGTGCTGAGGGGCGTGTTATAAATTGTCGTGACAAACTAGAAGGCTCAATTTATATAATAATTAATGAAAGCCAATTATATTAATTCAGCAAGCACTAAAGCAAGCAAAAACCCAGCTGGGGATGTGCCAGAGGACACTTCGTCTTAAGTGTCCTGCACACGGCGCGCCTTGGCTGTGGAGTTTCCCTTATTTATACAGTCCCTGCATCTGTGATTTCCTGGATCTCATCTGTGCCTGCGCCTCCTGTTGCTAGGGCATCTTCTTCTGCCTCTTGGTGGTCGTGGGTAGGCAATTCTCCTGAATAAGGAGATGTTCTACTTCCCCTTTGTTCAGCCGGATACCAACCTACAGATTTAGCTTTGCAGTTTCAGCTTCTTGCCTTCACAGCCGGATATGTGGTTTGGCGTTTCTGCAATGCTAGCTTTTTTTTTTACACAACCGTAGCAATCATATTTTATTTTAGTAATGATATTAAATTTGATCAACAAATAATTAAAATTTATTACACAGAGGAGCTGGATAGCGGCAGGGAGATGGATGGGGTCAGAAGTCCTCCGAGGAGGCTTTTATTGGTGACCCTGCCCTTGGGCCATTCTGCCTGTTAGGCTCAGAATATTCAGAAAGATTTTTTTCCTCCTCCAGTTGCTTCAGGCAGATGTGAAAGGAGGAGATTTGCGGCACTGGTGGGGCTTCCTTGGCATCCCCTTTTTGCCAGACTGGAGCATTTGACCTCGTGGTCATTCATTCCAAGGTATTTGCAAAGTGGTTAAAAATTAAAAAAAAACAAAAACCAAAAAAAACCCCTAAACAAAAAAAAAAATGCAGTGAAAACATGGTGGGGTGGACACTGCTTTCTGGGTTGAAGCTTTACTGTCTGTGTTATTGCTCTATTTTCACCAGAACGGTAAGGGGAAAGTCTGTCAAGAAAGGACTTGGTTTTCCAAGGACACAATTACATCACTTCTGTGTAACTTGGCTTGTGGGTTCACACCCCCTGGGTTCTTCAAGTTGCCCCCAGAGCTGTTTTCTGGTGAGGCATTGGACAAGTGATGTATAGGGGATACAGGATGAGCAAGAACTTGTTGGTGGACCAAGCTAAGATGAGCACTGTGTGTGTTTGGGAACTGCTTCTGCGTTTGGGAAGAAGTCAGCCCCATGTTCATGTGTTCAGCTGACTGCTTGCAGAGGTTTGTGCTGGTGCTTGCTGCTGAATACCCCAAACCTGTTTCATGGGCTGAGGAGGAAAGTCAGTAGCAGCTGCAGGACTTAGACTTGGCAGGCCAAACCCCCAGCTCTCAAGTTCCCTGATCCCATCACCAGCTTCAGGGATGCAGCCCAGCTGCTCTATCCTACCCCAGCAGGTGTCTGAGCTCTTGCACAGAGCATGGCAGCCCTGTGGTGTGACAGTGGTCCCAGCCACATGGAAGTACTGCTTGCCATTCAGCTCCCCAGCCCTGTTGGTCAACCCAGACTCGAGGTGATAACATGCACCTGTCTTGGAGGTGAGCAGCTGGCTCTAGAGCAGACATGCACTTGTGGATCATTTTAATCTGTATTTCAGGTAAACAGAGATATTTAGCACTTTGTCTCAAGAAATTTCTACTTTTTCAAACATTTGTTTGTATACCTTCGGTAGCTTCAATCAGATCGTGAATTATGATGATGTATGATTTTCCAAGAATAAAGAGTTTTAGAATGAAGTTTTAAAGATTTTCAGTATTCAGCCTGGTCAACCTGCTGCATTAAAAAAGAAATAAAACTATATTGACTTTTAGTGTGATTTATGCAGCTTTTTAGAGAAAAAAAATTTTCACTTGTCCAGAATAACTTTTTTCACTTGTCCAAAGATGCGATAACCCCTGAACACAACATGGGCTTGTTGTCTCCTAGGTATCTGTGTAGCACAGATTTTATTACTGTGATCTGTGGCCTTAATCTGATAACCTGGAAGCACTGGAGGGGATTAAGTTGTGTGGGAATGATCATTTGGCTTTGATGCACTGTCAGGGAGCATGATCTTAAAAGCATATGAAAATAAAGCTGTACAGTGGAGCATGTGCCATTTCCTGGAGTGTCTGGGTAGTTGAGATGTGGTGGGAGAGCAGAAACATGGTAGTGCTCAGTTGTACGCAAAGCCAAGTGATGCTCAGTTAAACACTGCCATAGTTTAAGGTCTGAAGAAACACCATTTCTGCTTTGTCTGATAGTTTGTTTCTTGGGAAATTACTGTATTTTTAATGTCTTTTGTGGATTTTTTGTGGTGTCATCATGTGCTAGTGGACAGTTGGTGCTCTTATGGGGCATGTGGTCTCTACTCACTCCCAGGAAAGCTCCTAAATGGAGGCTTACACAGAGTTGTGCAAGAGCTGTCCAGAGCTCCTGGACCCTCCTGGAGTACCTAAGAGCCAGAGAGTCATTAGGAAGGGCCATCAGAAACCTTCTGTCCAAGCTATACAACCACACAAACAATCTTCAGCTGAGTGTTCAGGGTCTACAGGGCAAAATATGCTAGGAAAGTATGAACTTTTTGTTGTTTCCCAGTCAGAATACATTTCATTCCTCCATGTGAAGACAGATCTAGATGGCTGCCTTATAAAATATGCCTAATAAGAATGATTTAATGGGTTTATTGTTTTGGGCTCCAGCAACTATCCTACTAAAGATACTAACAGCTGGTGTTTACTATGCTTGGCAGATTAACAACCACAAAAATGGGCTTTGCATCATCCTGAAGATGATAGAATTGAGAGGTTTGTTGTACTTTAGCTCTTTTACACTGATGACTGAAGTTCAGCTCTCAGTTGCTGTGTAAGTTTAGTTTATAGACATATTTAAAGATCTTTTTCTGTTAAACTGTAATCTCTTGATCCTCAAATCATTAAACTGTGATCTCTTGCCCTCAAGTTATTAAACTAGCTGGGCCACTCAAAGACTCTTTCTGCTGACACAAACAGGTAAGTCATCAGTAGCATAGCTCCCTTGCTTCACAGGTTCTTCTACCCAGCTGCCATGTGTGTGAGTGCCTGCAAGCTCTGATTAATCCATGCTAAAATATGTCGAAGTTGACCATATTTGCCAAGATAGAAATAGCCTCTATTCTTGTTACCACATTGCAAATTCAGAAAACAGTAAGATGCTTTATGTTTGAGTTGTTGTAAATTGTTACCAGTCAGCTGTTTCTTCCCATTTATTCTGTATTGATACATCAGAAGCCTCCTCTTTGTATAATGGAAACAAAAAACAATACTTGGTGCACATTTGTATTTCTTCACACTGCTTCCCAAACATTAGAGCCACTTGTCTAAATTGGCCGAAGGTTTAAAACCACAATGATCAACAATTTAAAACAACCCCAAGAAAGAAGCATAAAGGTAAAAAAAAACCCAAAACACCAAATAAAAGCCACAACACAGAACAACCAAACACCAGTTTTACATAAAATGTTTGGGAATGTTAATCTGATAAAATACTGAGCGGTGAGACATTCTCCAGTACCTAAGCCTATGATTTACTTAAATTATTAATTCAAACACATGTTCACCATAAATTTAAATTTCTGCTATATTATTCCTTGCTCATTAGGCATTGGAATGATACAGTCAATCAGGATGGATACACAGTTCTAATCTAGAGTTTGTTGAACTGCGTGTATGAATTCCTTAAGCTTGCAGTGTTATGGAAGCCCAAAGAAACAATTTCCTTCCTTTTAAAAGATTGCATATTGTAAGTAATTTTTAAAAATCCAAACTTTTTATAACACCTGTGACAGGAGCAAGTCCTGTAATTCATAACTGGCTAAAAAAAAAATTGCAGCACAATATAAGAATGAGGAGCAATAGGTAGAAGAAAAAAAGATGGTTTAATTTATAAATTCTGTGCTTGAAGTGTGGGGTTTGAGCTTGATCCTTTTATTCAAGGGAAGTGGTAGATCTTTCAGGAAAGTTTTGGTTTGCATTTCATATAAGTTGTATTGGAGGATGGTGAAGTTCATACTGGTGCTGAGCCATCTGCTGTTTAATGTCTGGCAATCCTAAAACGTCAGGACACTGCGGATGCTGCAATATAAAATGACATGTTAGTGACTAGAAAATCCCCTGGGCTGACATCAGCTGAATACTGCTGTTTTCTCTGATAACCTGTGCTATTGCTGTCAAACAGGTACTCCCTCCCTGCCTGCCCCTGCCCCAGCTTGCAGAAAAATGACAGAGAAGATGTGCAAACTTTGCTTCAGATGCAGAGAACAAAATTCACAGAAGACTGCAAAGCCTTCGCTGATGAAGCCCAGGGCTCATAGTAATTAATTACCAGTTACAGTCTGAGAAGTTCTTCAGAGAGGGGCTTAGAAACATCTTTCTAATTACAGGGTAACTGGTACAGCTTATTCTGTGCTGTAACACCGAAGTATTATACTCTGTAAAAATGATCAGCTGCAACATGCCTCTATCTTCAGGCTGACTATCAGTTTCCTAGCAAAGCTGCTGGCATCTCTGTCCTTATCACTTTCCTGTTTGTTATACTGAAAACTAAAACTAACATTTGTAGCCTATGTAAAATAAGGACAATGAAAAAATGAAGTGTGTGCTACATTGTTAGAACCTGAAAAAAAACCTCAGAGGCTGAAATTCTTCTGTTACTTGCTTTTTATATTCAGAGTAACATCTAAAATAACTGCTAGCAAATGACAATGAAAAGAAATCATGAATGTAATTCTCCAGGCTCTGTAAGTTATAAACATCTAGAACTTTCAAAAAGGGTAGTCTACACACATACCAAGATATACAAATGTATTTCCTATTTCTGTCAGGGACAATTTTCAATTCCCATGGTGAACCTTGTCAAATAATTCTTCCAGTTTCAATACCCTGTGAAAACAGTCTGACCTAAACTTTCACAATATTTTAGGAAAGCACAAGAGCTAAATTCTGAGTTTGCAATATATATCAAGTACTTTCCTTTTAAAAAAGCTCTGAAGTTCAAGGTGAAGTACCCAGTGACTTTAGGACCAATTGGACTGGGACTCTGTTCCCTAAATCACAAGAAGAATAGGCTACTTCTGTGTTCCTGCTCCTCATCCTGAAAAGTTTCTTGGAATACGATGTAACTAACCCTTGGCACTCTACAGCTTGGCACTCCCATGCTCCCTTGGTTGTATGCTTTTTTCCAATGGGTACTGAGAAGAGACTTCCTCAATTGTGTAGTCTTTTCTCCCTCTGTCACCCAGTGTCTCTGCTCAAACTAGAATCTCAAAGTTCCTCTGCAAGGAAAGTTCTTCTGCAAGGGCCCACTGCATTTCAAAAGCTGAAGGTTTGCTGGCTTTATTACTCCAGCTGCAAAACCATGGGAATACACTGGGAGGGATTAAGGGGCATGCTGGGCTGCCTTCCCTATTCTCTGCCGTGAAGTCAGACTTTGTCTTACCATACATCTCCTTTAGGTTATTTATACAGAACCTTTACAGTAAAACAATGTTTACCTCTTTCCTGTCCTTAAAAGATCAAATCCTTCATTGATCTTTGTCAAAGGTAGTATGTGAGTTATTAATGGATCCAGAACAAACTTTTTCTTCATGTAGTCAGCAACCAGTTTGGGAACTGCATCTTTACTCTTCCAGCCTGAAAAAAAACCCACAGAGAATGCATAATGAAATTAAATGCTTTTGAAAATACATAAAACCCAGGGTGGCTTAAATTTTTAGATAACCTTTCTATAGCAGAGTAACAGGATGAAATGTGGCAGCATGGCTTTACCTTTGTAACACAGCATACCAGCAAGAAACATGGGACAAAGTGCAGCTATTCCACATATGACAAACCCAGCAGAAGACCAGTACAAAAGTCAGTCTTTACAGAATCCAAAGTTGCCCCCACATGAAATACTGTTTCAACTTAATCACATTTCATACAAAAGCCAGAGTGCTGACATCCATGTTGGTAAGTTTTAAATTAGTTAATTAATAATTTTAATCAAGAAACTTGATTTTCTGCTCAAAACTGGGGAGTGGGTGGTAGATGTGTTGCTCTATTCTTACAAGCACCACTAGGTAAAGCTGTCATAAATCCTAGGATGCCCTTCCAGAGGAACCTGATTTGTCTCTGCTATTTTATTCAGGTGTCTTTTGAATACATGGGAGGAACTGGTTACAAGTGAGAAAACCTGTTGTTGGAAACAACTTTTCTGTGGCCTTTGTGTTGAGTGAGCTAGGACTTGGTGACCGTGGGACTGCTGAGAGAGCTCCAAAAAGAGCAAGAATGGGAAGGGACTGTTGGCAGCTGGCAAGGGGCTAAGCTGGGGTCTGACCTCTGTGGAAATCAGCTGAGTATAAGCCCTCATGTACTTTACTGTCCTGACTCTCCATCTCTCCTGCTGTCTCTCTCCTCTCCTTCTATTCCTCTCATTCTCCTTTTTGCACTTGCTCTTTTTCTCCCCTCCTTCTGTCCTCTCTCCCTCTTTATGATTTTCTCTTTTTCACCCATTTATTTTCTATCCTTTATCTCCTCTAATCTCTCTCCCTATCTTTTTTCCTCCTCTTTATTTTTATCCATCCTCCTTCCTCCCCTCACCTTCATTTTCTTTTTCTCTTTTGCTTCTCTCCCTTTTTTCTTATTTCCCCCTCTTCTTTCTTCTTTCCTCCCTTTTATTCTCTATTTTCTGTCTTCTTTCTTTTCTTTCTCTGTCTCCTCTTCCCTTTCTTCCCCCTCCCTCTCTCCCTTTCTGTTTTTTTCTTTCCTTCTCTTGCCATTCACTAAGTTCCCATAATTAATTCTCCTTCAACTTCTTTGTCAGGAAAATAGCCATCAATGCTTCCAATAAGACAGCCTAAGCAATTAATTTTATATGTCCTGTTTCATTCGAGATTATTTACAGGATTCCCAAGCCAGTTAAATCACATCTTTCCAAGTCCTTACCTCCAAAGACTGAGCCTTTCCAGCTGCGACCAGTGAAGAGGAGCATGGGATCAAAAGTGATTTTTTGTGCTGCAGGGGGCACTCCCACAATCACACTGACTCCGTAGTTATGCTGGCAACAGGCCAAGGCTGCAGTCTGCATTAGAAACAGAGGGACACCCAAAGTCAGGCAAGATTTGTCTTTGTGGCACAAACTCCATCTCCTCCTCTCAGGACTCTGCTTGCAATTATTTTTTTGTAAATGAAACCACATAAAAAATTGTCCATTGTATCTGCTCACACCATTGTATCTGCTCTCACTGGTTAAGTATATCCTAGCTTTGCTCTTCTCACCTATTTTGT
Organism: Parus major; assembly: GCF_001522545.3. NCBI lineage: Eukaryota > Metazoa > Chordata > Aves > Passeriformes > Paridae > Parus > Parus major. Next base: position 19,940,342 of record NC_031771.1, read on the forward strand.
ATAAACTATTGGTGCTAAGCCATTTTTGGAGAGCAGATAATGGGCTATATGAAATGTAGCCACCCTGGTTTGGCCAGGCACTACAGTGAAGTTCCCTTTCCTAAATTTCTGAGCATGTTTCTGTCCCTGCATCTCAGTGGCCAGTAGCTGGACTTGAAAGGTTTGAAGTTAGATTGGTACTCTGCCAGTGGCTCTCAGCTCCTCCTCCTTGGTGCTCGCTGGCCTTGTGTGCTAATGAGCTAATGCCTCCTGTCACCCCATCTTTTGGTTGCATACCATGGTATCCGTACGGCCAATGACCTCAAAGGAGTAGTCCACACCCCCACCGGACATTTCCATCAACACTTCATGGATGGGCTTATTGAAATCTTTAGGGTTGATGCAGTCGGTGGCTCCCAGCTCCTTGGCCTTGGCGAACTTGTCGTTGTTGATGTCCACGGCAATGATGCGGGAAGCTCCAGCCACCTTGCAGCCTATGACAACAGAGAGGCCAACTCCTCCGAGGCCAAAGATGGCACAGGTGGAGCCTGGTTCCACCTATAATAACAACCGTGAAAACACGGCATATTGTTACAGGCTTGGGAAAGTCCCATGCATTTCCTCATTATCAACATGATTTCACTTAAGCCACTTCTTGCAGTTTAGAGATTACCTGCTGAGAAGGAATTTGCACATGCATACCTAGTACAGCTAGTGCAGTAGCCAGCTGTACTGTTACAATGCTACATGTAAATTGTCCCTAAAATAGACTCCTGAGACCAGGTTTTCATTATATTTCTCAGCTTCAGGATTAGACACACCTTTTTTTTTTTTTTTTATGACGCTGTATGTTCCAGTGGTGTTAAGATCTGTAGTGTCATTCAACTGGAGACAGTGACAGCTCTAAAACTCACATTCGTATATTGCTACAATTGCGAGTGTTGCCTATATAGGCTTCTATATATTCTTAGACTTCAGTTACAATAAATAAATGTTGTAACATTTGTAACTGTTGTAACATTTTTCTAGGGGTGATAAAACTATGATGTAATAAATAATTTTACTGGATTTTTGAAGATTTTTTTTTTTTAAGACTTCTGAATACCCTAGAGACAGAATCTGAAGTAGGAAAGAACTAGTATCTTCTTTCCACACTGAACTAAACAGAGTCTACACCTCCTGGCTGCCATGCTGACAACCCACTTGTAGGCTACACAACCTTGAACAGACACCATAAAATATCAGAAACACCCACCACAGTATTTACCTTGGCAGTCTGCAGAGCAGCCCCATAACCAGTTGAAAATCCACAGCCAATTAGACAAACTTTTTCCAGAGGAGCAGCAGAATCGATTTTGGCCACAGCAGATTCATGCACTACTGTGTATTCAGTGAAGGTACTTGTACCAAGAAAATGGTAAATTGCTTTTCCTTTACAGGTGAATCTGCTGGTGCCATCAGGCATTAATCCAGCTCTTGTACCAAGGCTGTTTGAAAGATGACCAGAAATAATGGCAAGTGAAATTTGCTGTTTGCAGTCAGTTATGGATAAAGTCAAATGGAATTAGGGTTGTAAGTAATCCAGGAAAACTCACTCAGTTTTACTGCACAGGTTACTCTTGGTGTTTAAGCAGCTCTTGCACTCCCCACACTGTGGAATAAAGAGTGGAATAACCTTGTCTCCTAGAAATAAAACAGTAATGACAGAGGATTAAAAAAGGCAAACAAGAAGCATACAGGTAAAAACATGAAGCAAGTGTATTTAATCCCAAGAATAATATGCAATAGGAGTGCAGCGATGGTTTTATTTCCTTCCACTGCATTTGTAAGATGAACCATCTCTCTGTGTTTTATATGAAAGACATAATTAGGTCAAAGTTATGACAACTAATTTTGATATGCAAAATTTCTGGTGTCTTTCCACAGAACAGAGTCAGACCTATGTCATAAAACCATGTTATCTACTGACACTTCTGAAGTACTTACTCAGCAGTTTATTGCATCTTCTGCATAAAAAGAAGGAACTAGGATCGCAGATTGGAGTGCCAAGATAACTGGGCTGTAAACCATGCATATGAAGAATGGCGAATTAAGCATTAATTTGCCAGTCCTCTTGAGCAACTTTGCTCTTTAGCAGTCCTATTACTGTTGCATTGAGTAAATGTAGGTAAAATACTTGTCTGAGAAGCAGTGACACACACAGTCTAAGCCAGCATCTCTAATTCTCTAGAACAATTACGTGATTAACAAAGTAGCACATAGCTTCCCAGTGCAATTTTTTACTCCTTGGCAATTTCCACAGCAATGATATATGGTAAATACCTAATGATCTCTAAGCATGTATTTCCTAATACATATTAGTTTATGATTTGTCAGTTTTAAGATGTGGCTAATCCTTGACACATTGAAAGTCAAGAGAAATTTTTGATTTCTACCAAAAAATGAAAAATACCTACAGAACATTAAATTCCCCCACTACCTCAACCCTGAGCTAACTTAGAACTGTGATATGGGCTTAGTAATCATTGTGCTGAAGAAATGTTGCACAAGTTGAAGCCTTTTTTTTAGAATTTGGAGGTGTAAATTAAGCAACATCTGAGAAATGTGATTTTGTGCATGTATGTGCTCAGGCCTGCTATTTCAACTCACCTGGAAACATGGGACAGCTGCTGGAATTAGACAACAGAGAGATTTATGAACCCAGACATAAGAGAAAAAACAACTAGAGCTGTCACTGAAATTTGAAATATGCATATTTGTTTGGAGTTAAAGCAGAAATCTCTAATAAAATTTTTTGTTATACATACCAACTTACTTTGGACAGACTTCATACTTGTCAGTATGGACAAAGACACTGGAAGTACAGAAGTGTTAAAAGTGGGCTACTCAGGTATCATAACAAAATGCCTAGAAATTGAGTGATTCTGCATAGATTTTTTTTCACTGCATATTTTCTCTTAATAATTTAGCCCTTGTTGGAATTTTTTCAGTCCTGTAAAAGTGTAGAAGAATCCCATCTCATCTTGTAGCAGTTGGCTGAAAATTGTCATCTTTCACTGGCCATCTATGCACTGTGGTTCAAAGAGAACATAGGGAGAGGAGCAGCTGGTCCAGATGAGTGTCCTGAGAGCAACCCAGCCTTTGGGGAGCAGTGCTGCCTCACCCGCACTGGTGCTGCCCACATGCAAGGCCTGCAGCAGGGTGGGCACCCCACTTGTGCCCTGATGCTTTTGAGGTGAAGTAAGACCTAAATTCTGATCAGCTGAAGGCAATGCATTATTTAGCTGTTAGGAGAATTAAAAGGTGCTTTGACATTTTGTCACCTAGTGCTTTGCTTTGCCTTATTCTTGAGAAAGGTGAGCTGTATAAACTGTGTTCAGAGAACTTGCAGCTAATGCCTAACTTGATATGAACAGCAAAGCATATGAAAAACAACTTCATATGAAAAGACTCTACATTCTTAGTCCCACAACAGGAAAAGCACTATGTAGGTGGAAAGCAAGCTGCAGATGTTTTTGCCAAAACCAAAAGAAATTGAGTAGAAAATCTGAAAGTAAGTCAATATTGGGGGCACAGAAAAGCATAAACAGTAGGTTTGTATCCTTTGAGGTATCCTTGAAAAAATTGAAATTGGACTATTTTCCTGTGCAGTAAAAATACTAACAAATGTAACAATCTTTGAACTAAGGAGGAGTCTAGAAACTCAGCAGAGAGTTTGTTTTCAGTGCTGTTTCATACCTGGTTTAACTGAAGTCACTCCCTGCCCAACACTCTCCACAACACCGGCTGCTTCATGGCCAAGAATTATTGGAAAAGGCATAACCAGTGCACCAGTTATCACATGGTCATCAGAACGGCAGATCCCAGTGGCCACGACCTGATTCACGGGAAAGACAAGAATGTTTCTGCTTTTAACTATGTCAGGTCATATGTGGAAGTGAAATTATATTCTACATTTGGAGAAGCCACTTGCTTCTCTCCAAAATCCAATTTGCATGCAATAAATCTACAGGTAAAACAAATTTAGTTGTTTGATTTAAGGTTTTCATGGTATTTATTAGTCTTTAATCTACAGGCCAAAGCTCCTTTGTGAATGTTTGCTATGCATTACTGAGCTCTATAGGGAGTCCAATGGATTTTCTGTAGAATCAATGTTTTAGCATACAATTATATAGGAAGAACAGAGTAAATTAAATTATTCCTAGTATTTATATATAAATACTTAAAAGGAAAGTGTGTAATATTATATAAATATTATAAAATAATGTAAATACAAATTAACCATCACATATTATTTATAAATATAGAAATATTGTGTATATATTATGTTTATGATATTTAGATTATATGACAATATATAATAGATATTTATATAAATGATGTCTTATACAATGATTTTATATTCTAGATAATCACATAGCAATTATATTATTGTACTGTGCATATACTTAAAATCTTTGTATATGTTACTTTAAAAAAAATTAAACTACAGAGTGTTTTATATGACATTTTGCCTTTTCTTGCAGCTAGAACAGCACTATTTCATTTGAAATATTCAGGTATGTGTTTACAACTTTTATTCTGACAAATGGATTTGTCAACCCCATGAGAGGGTTTTCCTCATGTTTTTAAACCTTGAAACTGCTCAAAGATTAAGGCAGCTGCTGAATTCCACTGAGGCCAATATCCAGGTAAAAAACAGGAAGCTCCCAGGCTAATGAGCTATTTCCTAGCACTGATTCAAACAAAGTAAAAGAAATTTTCTTGCTCCACACATCTGGAAATTCTGGTTTTTGCCTTGTATTGTAATTTTTTCAGCCTATTAGAAAAGCAGCTGTCAGTAAACAAAAAATACAACCCTGAAAACCTTTTTTTTCTTAATAACCTCATTATTAAATTAATGACTTTAAACATGTTCCATAGGAGATAACTGATTAGTAACTACTTTCTAATAGAATGTTTTCTCACTGGGTCTTAAAAATTTATAGAACTAATTCTGATTAAAGCAAGATAGAATGCAAGTCATACAAGTTGTTTTAAATTTTATTTTTAGTACCTTTATGCGAACTTCATGTTCTTTTGGTGGGGCAACTTCCACTTCTTCAATACTGAAAGGTTTATTGGCTTCCCACAGCACTGCTGCCTTGCATTTAATAACCTGCAAACAGAGCAAAGAAATCGGGAATGGCATTTTTAAGTCCTCACATAGACAGTTTCTTCCATTTCTGCATGTGAAACTCCTGTTCATATTTGTGGAGAAGAGAGGGAAACTACAGAGAAAAAACCCAAATGAAACAACAAAAAAGTCAACACCAAATGTCAGTGTAAGCCTATTTTTGACCCCAAAGATCATGTCTGACTTTGCTTATCCTATTTCTGTCACATCAGGTTTTCAGCTGCATGTGTAATAGTCTCCTAGGTAATGGGATACCGTACCCATTCTCATTGCTCCTTTACTAACTTCCTTGGTCACTTTCTTTTGCTGTGTTGGGTTACTTGTCTGTATTTTTATCTTCTTGAAGATGGCACACTAAATGATGTCACTTATCAGGCTGTAATAAAGTCTGTATTGTCTAGAACAGTCTGTGTTGTGAACTAACAAAATTGCTAAAAATGGAATTCAGAGCCTAGTACAGATTTATAAACATTCTAGTGGAGCCCAAGTTCATCCATGAGGACAGCTGCATAAACTGATGTAGCACTACAGAGAGGAAATCTTGAAGCGTCCCTTTATGTGCAGTATTATCCATGCTAAGGTACCCTCCTTCTCAGAAGGGATATTTAACTCTGGTGGATTTACTACCCAACTATCCAAGACAATATTTTTTTTTATCTCTTAGACTGAAGTTTGTCCATTAATTCTTCAGGCTTTGTCCTGGTAATGACCTAAGGGCTCCTCTGACCTTCTGCCACTGAGAGAAAAATACCCTCAGAAAAGAGAAGAGCATTGTCCACACCTCATCCTGAGCTCTCAAACAGGTTTCCTCACTGCAAGCTCAATCCTACTGTGTTCAAAAGCAGTGGGACCTCTCTGCCCCCATAATTGCTGCTCTTTCTTGGAGGTGTTTAAAGATCTTCAGGTGTTTAAAGACCCTAAGTCTTTAAACAACCTGAAATATGATTTTCCTGGGTAACACACTATAAAGTCCTCAGTCATTCTGTTAAGTCTACTGACTACAAGTGTTCAGGTGGCATTATCTTGAGAAGGAAATGGAGGGGAATCAAATCCAGGATGCCCTCAGTTTAGCACATGCATATTTATCCTGTGTGACCAGAACAATTTAACACCAGTGTGTTGCAAAATTTGTAAGGGAAAACAACAACAAAAAATTTTTAGTATCAAACCTTTTGAAGAAGAAATAGAAATAATGTCTGATTATCCACAAATGGAAAAGTGGTAACAAAAGAAATAATTACTAGGAAATACTGAACATACAAAATAGCAGACTTTCAGCAGCCAGACACAGAAGTGGGATGGGTACAATGCTTTGAAAAAAACTGCCTCAAGAGATAGTTGCACTAAATTTAAATTTAATGTTTAGATGCAAGGGCGATTAGTGAAAAATTCACAAGTGTGGTCAAAGATCACATTTCAAAGGGCAGCATTTTCTAGGAAACTTACTTTAAAAAAAAAAAAAAAAAGAAAGAAGGCAGATGATTTCATGACATGCGCATGTAAAGGACATGTAGTGTTTCCAAGAACAAAGGTGGACAAGAAATGTGGATTGCTGAGAACAAACAAATCTCTCCTAATCAGACATTAGTTAACTATGTTTTGTTATGACTGTTTCATCCCTGTGAGCTTTTATGGATTGCAACAGGATCCCAGAGATGTAGCAACAGCACACTATCACCCATGTCATCTGCTAAGACAAGCACTGGCTTAACAGTTTTTTCTCTGTTAGTGTGTTCTACCAGCCATGTGAGTTACCGCTGCAGGAGAGGGCATGTGTAGAAACACACCCTTACACAGGACACAAGGACTATGCTGCTTGGTTACATAAATTGCACTGGAACTCCCATGTGATTCCAAGGTAAACACAGTGAAATCAAAGCAGTTAAGCTATATCATAACACTTCATTTACTGTGAATATGTAATCCACTAATGCTGATAGAGGACTGAACTTGGTGAATTTACCTGCAAGTATGCTACAATTAATTTTGCACTTGCACTAACTCAGAGTTAAAAAGAGCATTTTTTTTCCTTTCTCTTTTGGTTTTAGAATAGTGAGGACAGCTGGCAGTAAGAGCAAATGATCCTGGTACTAGCTTAAGGCACATTCCAGCAAGGTGCATGCTTTCAGTTTTCTATTTCTAGTTGTTTGTCCCTTAATTTCTCTTGCAGGTCCCTGGGTATCTGCTAGCATCTCGCCAGCAGTGCAAGAAGAAACATGTATTGGTATCAACCTCCATTTCTCTTGTCATCTCATTTCTAGCAAAGATGTAACTACTCACTTCAATCCAAGCTCAGTATTTCATTGCATGTTAACTTTACTTCTGGTCTTCATAAACTAAAGTTTGAGACTTGTTGTATGCATATTCAAATTTAATGACTATCCTAATGCTAGCACAATTCACCGTGAAATTAAACACAATATTAGCTATATCTTCTTTTTAGAAAACAAGCTGATAGAATAAATAAACTAAAAATAGTTTAAACTACTATAGGATCTCACAATGGAAACTGGTGGAGCAGATAAATACATTGATCTAAGACTTAGTATATTCTATCATATTTTAAACTATCCAATCAGAGATTCAAAACAGTTTGCTAACATAGACAGGGTGTTATTCTGGTGCTGTTACCTCTTGTTGCCTCAAATAAACTATTGCCTTGAAGAGTTAACAACCATTTTCTAGGAAACTACAGCAGCCTGCAAATAAAGGCAGCTCTTCTGTACCAGCTTCATCCTAAATTCTAATCTGTGCTATACCACCAGGATTTACAGTGTTCCTGCAAAGAATTCACATTTAAAAATGCATTACTCAGCTGCAGCAAAGAAACTTTCCTATTACAAACCATTGCATACTTTGCCTGCTGTGCTCATGTTGATGAATCTTTCCACCGCTGATTTTCTGCGCCAAGAACTCAGTCACCTCCAGAGCAGCTGGGTTGCTGGTACCACAAGTCCCCTCCAGCACACTGGAAGCTGGTTGTGTGAAATGCTCCCACAAGTGGATTTCTCTGGTCTTTTAGCCAAGCCTCCCAGCTCATAGTCCCACCCCTTAATCAGAAAAAGTGCTAGAATGAGAGTGAACCACTCATCTGATGAAACCTCTCTTTCAGTGCTTCCATCTTCCTGACCCCTTTGTCATGCTCTTCCCCACCCTTTTTTGCAGCCACTTGTGGCTGTCCTCAACATCATGGGACAAAAGCAACAGCCCTGTCTGGAAGCTATTTCCCTTTTTCCACCTCCCTGGAAGCTGCCCTCCAAACCCTCTACTCTCAGTGGCACTGTAGGTGCAAAGAGAAATGGGGAGAGTGGCTCTTGAATTCACAACAGCAGGGACACAGTGAGAGCATGAAGGCTTTGGTGATGAACTTCAGTGACACAAGAGCCCAGCTCATCCACTAAAACATGGGATTCTACAAGCTGTTTAACAAATGTATGCTGACTGTGTGGCTGTGGCTGTATCTTCTCCTGAATTCTTAGTTTTACAGTCCGGCTACTCATTAATCTGTTGGAATGGCTTTCACTTCACTGTGTCCAAGGACAATGTGCCAATCATGCTGATAGGAAAACAAAAATCAGTAAGTCAGAAGTGCTGTGACAGAATGTTTCTTACCACATGCAACACCCTGCTTGTTTTGTGGGTGCTTGACCTGTTGGTTCCATCAACACCCACAAGCACAGCCTCCAACACTGCTCACATACACTTGCCCTCTCCTGGCACTACATGCTGGTGCAAGGGACTGGGTGGAAGTCAGCACTTCATGTCTTTCCTGGGGACTTCAAGCTTCGTCTATTTTTAAATTATGCCCAGCATTCTGAAACCAAGTTTTCTTCCTTCAAAAACAAGTGAAAAAGAGATAAAATGCTGCATATAACCTGACTAGTAATTACTAAGTATAGCACTCTGTCATGTTTACCTGTGTGACTGTAATTAATTCAAGAAGAGATTCTTCCCTAGTCATGCTGGCTGCACTATTTCTGATCCAGGCCAGGATGCCATTGGCCTTCTTGGCCACCTGAGCACACGCTGGCTCATGTTCAGCTGCTGTCAGCCAGCATCCCCAAGTCCTTTTCCTCCAGGCAGCTTTTCTGTAGCGCTGCCTGGGGCTGTTGTTACCAAGGGCAGGACTTGGCACTTGGTCTTGTTGAACCTCTGTGCTGGTTTTGGCTGGTGCAAAGTTAGCTTTCTTCACAGTGGCTGGTTTGGGACTGGGTTTTGGATTTGTGCTGAACACAGGGCTTATAATGTAGGGATGGTTTTTTTACTGCTAAGCATGGTTTACAGAGTCAGGACCTTTTCTGTGTTTCATACAGCCACACTGGTGAGGAAATTGGGGATGTGTGGGAGGCTGGGAGGAGACACAGCCCGGACAGGTGACCCAGACTGACTAAAGGGCTATCCCAGACCACATGACATCATGCTCAGTATAGAAAGTGGGGGAAGAAGGAGGAAGGCATGGACATTTGGAGTGGTGGCATTTGTCTTCCCAAGTCACCATTACCCCATATGATGGGGCCCTGCTCCTGTTAATGTATTTATAGAAACATTTTTTATTGTCTTTAATGGCAGTAACCAGATAAAGTTCTAGTTGGGTTTTGGCCCTTCTAATTTTCTCCCTGCAAAAACTCACAACATCCTTGTAATCCTCCTGAGCTCTCAGCCCTTTCTTCCAAAGGCCATAAACTCTCCTTTTTTGTTCTGAGTTCCAGCCAAAGCTCTCCAGTCCTCTCAGGAGGTACGACTTAGTGATTTGCACTTCCTGAAATAACTTGTATCAGAATGAAGTCCACTAGTCCACTCTATTCCTTGATAGAATAGAGTTTATCTGTCTCCTTTCCTCCCTTCTTTTACACCTGATGATTTTAGAGGTCTTTTCCAATCTTAACTGTTCTATGATTCTTCTAAAGTTCCCATCCATTTTCCTTATTGGTTTATTTACCATATCCCTTACCATATCCTTTCCCCTCAAAACTTTCCTCGTATCTTTAGGTATATGCATATCAAAGCCATGACTTTTTTTCACCGACTGAGAACAATGGATCAGTCAGTGGATCCTGTCTGTAGCCTGTGCAGGGATAGGTGTCATGGTCTTTAGGCAAAAGGTGACAACAAAAGAGACTGCACAGAGTTCCAGCAGTGAAGCACGAGCAGACTTGCATAACCATGTTGCAGAAGCTGCTTTATTTACCTTGCTCTGCCTGATTCCTAAAGATAAATGAGGGTGAGGCTCCAGCTCGGGGCATACAGTGGCCCTGGCATGCATGGAAACCACAGTGCCGCCCCTTTACAACCTGCTTGCACAGGCTCTTGGCTCAACTCTTTGCCAGAAAATACTTTGCTGATCCCTAGACCTCTCCAATTTTAGGGCTGTTCACTATGAAGAGAATTTTTCTTTATGTTTATCTAAATGTTGTGCAATTAAAATCTCTTCTTTCTGGTGACCAGTGACATGACACAAGGGGATGGCATGAAGTTGTGTCAGAGGGAGGTTTAAGTTGAATATTAGGAAAAGGTTTTTCACCCAAAGGGTGTTTGGGCACTTGAACAGGCTCCCCAAGGCAGTGGTCACAGCACCAGCCTGACAGTTCAAGAAGTGTTTGGACAATGCTCTCAGGCACATGGTGGGACTCTTGGGGCTGCCCTGTGCATGGCCATGAGTTTGACTTTGATGCAGGACCCTTCCAACTCAGGATAGCCTGCAAGTCTATGGAAATATGATACATAATTTCTTTATATTTTTTTTATTTCACTGTATCCAACTGAACGTGATGCACTAATATCCTCTCTCCCGTGATTTATTAACCTCAGCAGATTCCAGTGAAATGTGTGTCAGAGGCTGAAGACAAAGAACATGCTGGAGTTGTTCGTGGCTGGTGAGCTTGCACACAAAAGAAGTTAGAAACAGTGGGCAAAGGTCTGTACTTGCAACTCCAAGTTATCTTCACTTGGGGACTGTAACTTGGACAAATGCTTTGAAACACTGACCATGCTCAACAAATTGTAGCCATAGCTCCCGTTTCTGACTACAAAGCACTTGTAGGGAAAAGTGGTTCTTTACTGCCACTTCACAGGCAGTACAGCCTGCTTCCCTCTCCTCACTCCTGCCTGGGCTGAGCAGCTTTGCATTGCTTACTTGCCTGAAGCAGTGCATGATGTTGACTCCAGGTGACGAGAGCTAGTGTTTTCTGAAACAAAATTAGTTCTGCACTGAACCTGGCTCTATTTAACAGAAGACTATTTTAACCACAGCTCAAGTGACCAGACTTTTTAGAGAAGGGAAAAAAAAGCTTTTAGTGGTAGTTATGCATCACAGGTTTTACTGACAACTATACATTCTGTCCTACAAATAATAAAATGCATACTAGTTTCAGCTGAAACTTCAGCCTTTTCAAAAATAGGTTACTTCTTCCTTATCTACCATGTTGCTTTTTAAGCTTACCAGGGTACCTTTCTTTCTTTCAGACAGTGACTTACCTGCTAAGATAAATAAACCTTTATATATAAATTGTGTTTAAATTGAAAATCCAGCATTTCTTCCTCCTGTGTGATAGCAATTTCCGAGTTACCGTATTATGAGTCACTTCTGAAGAACTTGGTAACACAAAAGCTCTGGGACACATGTTAGTAGAAGATAGGGAAAGCAACATTTCTGAAGTTCCACCATAGACAGTATAGAAGCTGTGACTTCTCCAATCCCTTTGTATTTTTCCACCTGCACATTTAAGGGTGTCCAAAAGATTAGGTATACAAAATACAAAACCCTGCAAGTGCTCATTATTATTGAAGCACAGAGATTGAACAGAACTAGCTGGTAGGGCAGGTTATGCCTTTCAAAAAGCTTAGGGATCATATCTGAAGATTATACAAATGTGCATGACATGGCAATGGAGCTGAATTAAGCACATATGGGATGACATCCAGTTTTGTGAGAACATGAACAAAGACATCCAGGAATAAACACCTTTCCAAAATACACAGGAAATAAATCAACTGCTCACAGGACAATGCCTTATTCATTTTAGTAAGCTGAAGAAAAGCTAAAGGTGGAAGGTACAAATTAGTTTGTGGGTTTAGAGCAAGTATTAGAAAAATTTGAAGAGGAAAATGATATCCAAGGAGAGTACTCAATCAAGTATGAACATCCTTTTGTAAATAATGCCTTTTCTTCCTTTTAGGTCTCTGAAAATATCACAGCCAAACAACACAAACAAGAAATAAAAAAGCACATCTTACACTACTTGAAGTAAAAATGCAGCAAAAGGGAATGAATATGAATCAGACATTTGATTATTTGGCTTTAGGATTGTCAGCAGCAGATACTGTTCCAGTTAACAAAGCCACCTTCTTGAAAGAGAGACAATTAGGGTACACATTTCAAAGATGGGCCAAAGTTTATTCAGCTCTAGATGTGGAAGTCACACTGAAGTCTATCTCTGCTTTTCAGAATAACTTACAACGAGAAGAATCTGTGCTTACTGATGGCTTATTTTAAAACTCTCCGGCAGAATAAATGGATACTTTACAATAATATGAGCCAACACCAATAATGGTGCAGTGAACCTGTGGTCTTCAATGTGATCTACAGCACAGCCTGAGCAATAAAAAGTTCTGTTTAAATCAAAGAAACACTGTAACTCTTCAAATTTCCCTGACCTTATCCTCAAGCTTTAAGGACTTCAGGAATGCCATATCCTGCACTCCTGCAGCTGGCAGTCACATTGCCCCACGACTGCCCATGTGCCTTGTCATGCATGCAGGATTTTGGAATAACAATCAGTGTGGATCCCCTTGGCTAGCTACACTCCTATGCAGCATGCCAGTGTGCACTGCAAAACCCACCATCACTGTCAACTTGGTGACCAAAAGCCTCTGAGGTGGGGCTGTTCAGAGAGGCTCTTTTCCACTCAGATGCTCTTCTGCAGAGTCATGTCTAGAATCAAATGCTACTGCTCCATAAGCAAACATAGGGTCAACGAGCATACATCATAACATGGGACATGTGGAAGCCAAAGAAAAGGTAAATTGACCTGAATCCAGGATATGGACAAGATGGGAAAGTACAGTAACCTGCTGCAGTACAGTGTTTGGGAAATTGTCACAACATGGATGTGGATGAACACTGCTGGGGTCCCTGACTTCAGAAATCTGAACCAAGGGGATTGAGACTCTGTGGGAGTGGAACAAAACAACAGGATTACTTATGACATTTTACTGTGACCTTCCCACTGCACGCAATTAAAAGGAAAGTTCGCCCATTTCAGCCAGAAGGTTTGGCTTTCTGCCATTTCCCCTTCCTATTTTCAGTTTCTTTCTTTTCAGGTTCCTTGAGCCATACCTTCTTCATGGCCTTTTTAATGCTTTACTACGCAGGTTTAAAGATCTCTGGATGTATTCTGCTGCCAGTTGAGCAATAGTTCTGGCAGTACCTGAAACTTTACAAAGCTTAGTGATGAAAGTCTGAGCTTTCCTAAGCACAGCAATGACGCCTGGTGGTGAAACACAGGGATCCTGTTTTTCTAGAGCTTCTGTGCAGATTATCTTTTTAATACTCCGTGCTTCAACATCATGGTGGACTGGGAACAAATCACATTGGAGGTCTCTAAGTCTTGGTTAGACAAGCCTGTCAGAGCTGATCTTCCCTGAAGACAGCAGGGTGAAGCAGAGAACTTCCCAGTATGCTTTCCTACAGTTTCATTAACTTCATACAGTTAAAGCTGGCTCAAAGAAAGATCTTTCTTTAAGAAGTGCCCTAAAGCACTGCATGTAAATATTTATTTCTGTTATCAGAAACAAATGCCTTGTAATTTCTTATTATAAAACAGTACAGTGATTTATCTCTGCTTCCAGTGTAATACATTAGTGGGCCATGCCTGAAATATGCAAACAGCCATCTTGAAAATATTGAGAACAAGAGCCAGGTCTGTAGATTGAGAATTAAGAATAAATGTGTTTTCTTAAGTAGCATGACACAAGCTAGAACACAAGAGTACCAAACAGGGCTGAAACTTATATACACTATGTAAATCCAAAATGAAAAAGTTAAAAGTCCTCATCCTCACAGTGAACAATTTCTTCCTAATATCTAATCTAAATCCACTCTCTACCAGTTAAAAGCCATTCCCCCTTGTACTACCACTACCTGTCTTCGTAAAAAGTCTCTCTACAGCTTTCCTGTGGGTCCCCTTCAGGTACAGGAAGGTGCTGGAAGGTCTCCCCAGAGCCTTCTCTTCTCCTGGGCTGAACAGCCCCAGCTCTCCCAGCCTGTCTGCACAGGAGAGGTGCCCCAGCACTCTGAGCATCTTCATGGCCTGGACTTGCTCAAACAGGTGCATGGGCTTCACATGTTGTGAGCCCCAGCTCTGGACACAGCAGGCCAAGTGGGCTCTCATCAGAGCAGGATGATCACCTCCCTTGAGTTGCTGGCCAAGTTTCTTGTGATGGCGGACAGGAAGACCAGATGGGTGAGCCAAGCAATGTGTATGAACAGGCAGCAGCCACAGAGCTGTTGTGACACTGTGCATTTGACATCAGCAGCCTTTGAACAGCAACACACCAGACCATGTTTTCGTTCTGTTTCTCCATGGTCAGGCAAGTTTCAGGTTTAAACAGCTGAATTTAAAAACACCTGTATGTGTGCAGGTGTGAGTATGTAATTTCCCTGGTGAAGTTGTAAGGCTGTATTTTAAGTTGCACAACAATTCTGTAATATGCTTTGGAACACTTTCAGCATGTCTCTGAAAGTCCCCAGTTTGTCTGAACCATCTGCTCCTATACTCTCAAGCATGAGTAAATGAGGCACATGTGTGAAATGGTCTTAAGGAAACCTTGGACAGACTGAGGAGTCTCAGATCAGGTTTAATAGGTGCTATATGCATTAACATGCAGAACCTCAGCTATAAAGGTGTAATTCCTTGCAATTTTACACATTTCAATTAGAGAATCGATGTAATACATGCTGGGTACACTTATGCTGCCTTTTTTGTTACAGAAATAAAACCAGCAAGGCTTTTATGAAAAGGCTGATCTAGTTTCTGCAACAAAGAAGTAAAGGTTTTGTAAAGCCTAAGAAAAGCCCTGTGGAACTTCAGTAGGAGACCACAATTCATCCTTTTATCAGAAGAAACTTTTCTGTTGGCCTTTTAGAAAGTATAGAGCGAAGTGTACTAAGTGTGTAAATCATAACCAGTTGGTTGCCAAGCTCTCACAGACCATAGGGACCCACAGGGATCCCACCTGCAGTGTCCAGCTGAAAGCAGTAACAACCAAGGGAGGAAGAAAAATGTGCAGAAGACAAGGCATACTTGAATTGGCCCTCTGACTGCAGCTCAGCAGAGAGGAACACTTAGGATGCCACGTCCTCTTGCTCTTCAGGCATGAGAAACCTGTGTGAGAGCTGCACTTACTCAGACGCTGCAGCTACCTGGCCACTCCCTGGGGAAGAAAGGGATAGGCAGCCTCACAGGGCTGAAGCAAAGCCTCACTTCCAAGGTGTCCACTTCACTACTTTGTCAAAGCACCAAAGTCAGTTGATGAGTCAGAATCAGAACATCCAGCCAAGACTAAGATTATGACTTTTTTTAAAGGAAAAATATTTTATAGACAATACAATACAATACATACAGGATCATGCCATTCAGGAATACTGAATCTGAGTGACCGGTAAGAAAGAGTTCCTCCCTCCTGGTGTTGTTTTGAGGCTGTGTGATAAATTTTGCTGAGAATATGAAGAAATAATCCAAAGTGTTTGAGTCACCTCAGTGTGCACCATGTGCCAGACAAGACACATGATTTGCACCTGTGCTAACACCCATCCCTCTCAAACTCAAGTATAAAGCACTGGTTTAACCCCACATTTATACTTCACCTACTGACCCCAGCTAACTAAACACAGAATATGAATCAGGCAGTTCAGTTGCTTGTGATTGTCTCTTGAGATGCTCAGGAAACTCAGAATTTTTGTTCAGAGTGTTCATGCGCACTTTGCAGCAGGCACTAGTGGTACAGGTTTTGGAGCCAAAGGAACACTTCTCATTCACTGCTTTTAAGAAAGCTTTTGAACAGAAATGGAGACAAGAATGTAGACTTTAAAATAGTAACTACTAATGCTCTTGGCATTTACACCCAACTTGGTATGTATAAAAAATAATATTAAAAAAATTAAACAGCTTCCCTGGAAAAAAAAAATAAATGCTGCATTTGCCATTAATTTATTTCCTTTTTTTAAAAAAAAGTTATTATATTGAAGTTTCAGGGTAGAAACCTGCATTTAACTTAACCCTTCATGCACAAAACCTCTGTTCTGGGACTACCAAGCGCTGAGACAATTTAGCATTATGAGGGCTGCAGACAGTCTTTGAAGTAAAACTACTTCATGTCCCAATTTTATTCCACAAACTGCATGTCTCATCTTTCTCACCATCTCATTCTAAAGCCTAGTTACTGTCTGAGTCATTGTCTTCATCTTCTTTTCCAGACAGAGCATGTTTGGACGAATCATTGGCTTCTCCCAAAGGAACAGCCCCTTTCCTCTGTGGCAGGACACTGAAAAAAGCCTCCTTCCAGTCTCTCTTCTCCAGGTATGCAAGGATGATCTCAAACACTGAAACATCAGAAAAGTCCATCAGCTCTTTTACAGGGAAGTAAGTGAACTGCTGATAGCAACACATCCCCAAATCCATCTTTACAGAGGTTCATGTGCATTCTCTTGTGGCATCTTCAGAGCAGCGCTGATGAAATGCAGGCAGGAACAGACATGGCAATTCTGCTACTACTGCAGCCTGAAGCCAAGCATACCCCAAGTCTCCAGCTGCATGACAGTATTTCTCTCAGAGACTGAGACAAATACTGCAGTCTCACCAGTGCCTTCTGTACAGGCACCAATGCTGTCACATATTTGACAGGAATCCTGCTGTGGATGCACTTTAACAAAGATTTTGACCCCCTCTGATAATTAGCTCTTATTATTTCTTTCTATATAAAGCAATAGTGAAAGATCCAATTTTAGAAACATATAAAGTCTTACAAATACACAGAGTTTGGTAATTTTTACGTCCTGTGCCATACTATATGCTCCTCCATGCTTATACAGTTGTTATTATCATGCAAATGCCAGCCTCACTAATACAGCATTTTCAGAAAATAAAGTTATCATTGCGCAATGTGTTACATAAAAAAACAAACAAACTTGAAATAAAGCAAGGTAAGATAAGCTGAAGAATGTGGAGTGGGGCACAATAAAGACTTTGACACCATGTCAAAAACTTCCATGAAAGTCTGAGTAGGCTCCATTTTGCATGTATTTTTGTTTAGTGACACTGGAAGACAACCTAATAATAAAGCTGAAAGTTTAAAAGGAGCAGAATTCAAGGCTTGGTTAAGCAATTGAATATTTCAATCAGAACCAGGAAATCAGGTAAAAATACAGTTATGAAAGTTCAGTAGTTGGAGTACTGCTGACACCAACTGAGGAAAGTCTACAGGCACTGAGGCAGTTACTGCTGAACAAAGCTGTCCAAAGAGGTGAAAACATCAGAAACAGTCATCATCCCTTGGCACAAAATGTGTACACTACAATAAAACAATGTCAGATAGTTTCCAACATTTCATGCACTTATACAGTAAGCCTGGAAACAAGACCAGGATGGTAAGGAAGCCTCAAGTAATCCTCAGACGAGCCAACAGGATACAATGTGCACTTCTAAATGGCTAAGACACCATTGTTTACATTTAACCATATCTATAATAGCTCAAGGTCAGGACGATCAGTGTATTCTGAAGCCAACTGAAGTTAAGAAATACCAACACAATAAAACAAGGCTTAGGTATCTGCACTACAGTGCAGAGGGTTTGAACTGTGATTATCACTGGTATATTCTAAAATAATGTAATTATTTTATGATTTAGAACTTACCATGATTGACAGCTAACACTTTGCGACTGTTCATTTTGACAAAATTTCCAAGCGGGAGCTGTGCATGACCAATTCCCTGCTCTACAGCTTTTTTGTAAGTAATACCCTGGGGAAAAGATAACAAAACAAGTGGACCGAGAATTACTGTTTCAAATCAGTCTATACAGATTTACTACAAGTATCATTTTCTACCAAGAGTTTTGCCTGTGCTGCCACGATGTTGCTTTAGAAGTTGGTTACAAAAAGAAACTTACCCCTGTAGGACAGCACCAGCCTCAAGGGCTACTACCTCTGGAAAACTCACTTTCTATAAATGCCACACTGTGACCTGTGGTCAAAAGGACTGCAAATGAAAAGTGTTCAAGCAGTTGCAGCTCTAGAACCATCAGCCTTAGCCTGTTTTAAAGGTGAGCTTGTGTTAAAGTACAAAGTTATTCAGGTTGTAGTCACTCGGTATTTTTTCAGAAGAGTAAAGGATAAGAAAACTCTGGAACACAAGCCTGCTACCACCACAAGCATTTTTCATATTTCTTCAACATTTTTTGGAATTCTTTTTGAAGACATTTTCTCATTATTAATTATGTTAGTTTACACATGAACAGCAATGCCAAATAAGGTGCCATAAAAAGCTGAAAAGAAACAGGCCCAGTTTACCTTGTGGTGATTGTGATCCACCAGTCCTCCAATCACGTAGGCTTTCTTCTCATCAAGCTCTCTGAGAACGTCTGGGGAATCTGAGGTAAGATATACTAGGTCTTCTTTCTTTATTAGCTCACTGTAGTGCTCTGTTCTAATTTGGATATCCTCAAAAAAAGTAGTTAAAAGAAGTTACATTCAACTGATGAATTGCTGGCCAAGCTTTATAGACCCAAGATGGGACTGGCAAAATAAATCCAACAGTATGTGGTCATTCCACATCCCTCCTTCATGTTCAAATATGTAGCTCAGTGCAGATTAATTTTCTGTGTAAACAATCCAGTTCCTAGAGCTCTGATTTGCAAAAACCAACAGGAAAATTTCTGAAATCCCAAAAGAACTTTACAAATCCTTAAGTTCTTGTGATTCCCTTCAAATGTTGCCATACGTCTCCTACAGATCCAACTAATTTTCAAGTCCATTAAAAAAGTGAATCCAGAAGCAAACAGTTAACATTCAGTTCAGTAAGAGAAGTTTATGCTAAGCTCTCATGGGACAGTTATTGTACAAGAACTGCTGGAAACAGGACTGC
Organism: Parus major; assembly: GCF_001522545.3. Taxonomy (NCBI): domain Eukaryota; kingdom Metazoa; phylum Chordata; class Aves; order Passeriformes; family Paridae; genus Parus; species Parus major. The sequence continues at coordinate 19,959,635 of NC_031771.1, forward strand.
TTTTATTTGTTCTAGGTGCTCTTCCTTTGAAGTTGTTGGAATGGTGGCATAACAGGGAGTCACAAGGAAAGCCAACATGAGTTTGACCATAAGACAAGAACAGAAAGTGTTCTCCAGAACACTTCAGCACTGAGGGGCAGCCTGATGGAAGTGAAGGTGCACATGAGAGAATCACATCCCAACTGACAAGTTTTATTTTGACATGGATAAAAGAGCACTGTCAACACAGACAACTGCCAGAATTGCCTAAATCAAGGAGTCCTGCTTAGTCTATCAAGAATGGAATTTGTTCAATAAAAGTAAGTAAAAATGGATCTGTGTGTAGTTTTTCAAGCAAAAATCAAATCTAAATGCAAGAGAAGCAGTCTTTGCCTTATTTAAGTTAAATCAGTTAAAAGGACAAAAAGTGACACTTTTTCAAATATGCTACTGCTCGCCTGTATTAGAAAAAACCCATGTGGAAAAAAATAATGTTCTTCACAACTAACAATATAGTTAACAACTACAATCAAGACTAACTTTTTACAGAAATACACAATTATTCACCTTCCAATTCACCCATCCTTTGTCATTTTCATTCATGTTGGTCTTCAACTGTCCTCCATGGCTGGTCAAGTAAAACTTCAAACAGAACACACAAGAGGTACAAAATACAGAAACATCAATTTGCCACAATCTGTTTCCTCTCCTTCTACCCTTAACTGTTAGCTAAAACTATTACTATTTTTTAGATGGAAGTGGTACTAGGACCATACTCATATAGTTAGTGATACGTTTAAAAGACAAATTTGGATTTTTTTTTTTAAATCTGTCACAGCTAAAACCAAGAGCATCAACAGCCTCTTAGTGGCACACCTGGATCTGGCACTTTTCATCTGCATGCGCATACTGTTCCATATAGAGGGGTATCTTTATAACATGTGTGTGTTACAATAGAAGTAATTTTCTTATGAAAGAGGCAGCTTATATATTTTCTTTTCCTACTACAGTTCTCATGTTTGGTGCTTGGCAGCAGTCAGTGTTCAGTTTGTTCAAACATACCTGCACAGGATGAAAAGCTTTGCGGTTTTCTGCGTAACATCTCTGAATCTGCTTGTGAAGCTTCTTAACATCCTGTACACAACACAATTTGTTTTTATTTAGTCCTTCATAGAGACCATCACAAAATGCTTCATCATGAACCAGTTAGAAGTTAAAGAGAGAAAAAGGAAGCTTTTAACTGGCAAAAGTGACTGCTCAGAGAGTGCAGCCATTAGATCCTGAAAGAAAAAACACCCACTGTTGAAGGGGTTATGGTGACAAGGAGACACACACATCTTCCACACAGGTGTACTTAAGACACCTCTATGCATGTGCTTGATTGACATTATTATACAAAAAAAAAAAAAAAATCACAGGGATTTAATTAACATACAAAAAAAATCTGAGGAATCCGGTTTATCACTGTGACAATACTTGACCTTTAACCCATAGGAATATTCTGAGAGCATACAGTATATATTTAAGAAAATTAAATGTACTCAGTTAATCTGAAGTTCCTTTTACCTTTAAGACCATCAGGTCATCAAAGCTGCAGTCCACAATGAGGCGAAGCGTGCTAGGAACAACTTCCCTGCGCATGCACTTTCTGTCATTTCCCTCACTACTGGAATCCAATTTTGACTGACGTTCTAGTTTTCTCTTCTGGCGTTTTTCTTTTCGTTTCTGCCTAAGTAAACAAACAAATCGATCCTCAAAAAGTGCTGCCAGGTCTGCTGAGGTACTGTGTTATGCACACAAATGCAGACTTCTAGGGCAAAAGTGGCTGTTCTGTGACTGTGACAGCTAAAACTCAGCCTGCTGCCTGCATTTGTGCTACACTGAAACCAGCACAAAACACCCCTCCATCTTTGTGAAGTTCTCTAAAACCTACAAAGACAGACATCTGACACAAATTCAGTTAACTCAGTACTGGGAGTCTCACAGATTTAAAGGTGCTCTGAGTCAAGTCTCCTAACAGAACTAACCAAAAAGACTGACAAAATCACGCTATCAGGATCAGAATGAGTAAGGCAATTTACATGCTGTTTCACTGAACAGTTTTTCAAAAGGCTTCTGAAGAAATTGTTCCATCCTCCTTTCCTCCTGATAGGAGCAGGCAGTAGGGAGATCAAATTTCAGAGACAGTAACAACCACTGTCTTGGGATGGAGCACCCGGCAGCCAGTGGGATAAGAATAAACCACCATCAATCCATTCGCAGATACACCTTCTCTCAACACAACAAAACAGAAGCTCAACATAAGCCAGCTTAACTTGTAGCACAGCACTTCAGGTGTCAAATGCAGCTGCTTTTATTCAGTGTGTCTAAGAGTCTCAAGTCTGACAGCACCAGGAAAAGAAGTGCAGCCCATTCAGAAAGGAACAAGGCCACTCGTTCCATCCCCCTTCTGACAAATGAAAAACATGCACATTTGAATCCCTCCTGACATCCTCTTGAAGCCGAGGAACAATTCTAGTATGAGGAGGGGACGCTTACCTCCACAGCCTCTTTAAGTGCAGACGAAGTAGCCTGGGGCTACTGCTTTAAACCTGATGTGGGAGAAAACTGGTTCAACTGCCTTGATTTGATGAAGCAATTCACAAGAAAATTCTGCTGACACGTCGTTATTATTAGCACCAAATATTACATGTGAACCATGGGAAGCTCCTTTGCAAACCATACCTCCGTAGATCTTTCTGTTCTTCCCACTGCTTCTGCTTCAACAGCTTCTTCCTTTGCCTCTTGGACATGGACTCAAGGCATTCTTCCTTGCCTGAGCCTGCCTCCAGTCTCTCTACTGGACCATCATTTGACTTTGCCTTTCCTTCCACATCAGGAACTCCAGGGAACAGGGTATTTTCCATTGGCACCTCTGGACCGGCTGTGGGTGTTTCAGATGACATTAGCTTTCTGCTGGTTTTTCTGACTTGTTTCTCAGCATGTGCTGGACATTCCATTAAAAACAAGTTTTCTGCTCACCAGTTCTCTAGGAAACAAAGTGATATGAGCGTCATTAACAAGATGCTCAACTGGAACAAATACCACTCAACACCTGAATATAAGCCTGAATAAAGAATAAGAAAAGGCCTTTTTTGTTTGCTTAAAGCCTCTGCAAATAGTATTATAGAACATTCTAGAAAGATTTTAACCTATTTTTTATTCTGATAGTCTAAAATTCTGCCTGCTAAATGTGCAGGTAGTGAATAGTTCTTAATTAAAAGCTTTGCAAAAGAACAACAGCATAAAATTAGGGAATCATAATGAATCAAATGTAACATAAAAAAAGCATTAGCAGTATGTGTACACAAACACAAAAAATTAAAGTAGTATCTTGCAATATCTACAGAAGTAGATATTTTCTACAGAGAAATGTAATTTTAAAGTCACTAAAGCCATTGGGGGGGGGGCGAAAAAAAAGTGTGAACGAGCAGTACTCCTTCAAGATACATTTTTATTTCTCCTGAAAACAGAAGACACTGGACAATAACAGACACCGGCCACTGTCAGTAGACGAACACAACAAGCAAAAGGATGGATAATTGTAAATCAGCAAAACGCTCTCGGTTCAAATCAATTACAATTAGAACCACTCCTTTCCAATGGCAAGCACGATTTTCCTGCACTAGCAGCTCCTCTGTGCTCGACACCCACACAATTCCCCAAGGACAACTTCACCGGAGAACACTGCACCTACAACAGGCAGGAAAGAGCAACTCCCCGGCTTCCTACAGTAGCAGCAGAGACAGGAAACACACAGGACACCAGAAAATCAGCGGAGGTTTTGCTGGCACATCCTGATTTCCCTGTCTGAGGGCGTTCACACACCGAGCTTTGCCCGCACACCTGCGCGCATCTACATAGGCGCTCAGGCACACAGACATATACACTCGCAAGCGCACGTGTATCTATACACGGACACGCCATAAGCCCCTCATGACTGCAGTAGGCCGGCCGCAGG
>NC_031771.1:19963819-20006230 GCF_001522545.3 Parus major
CGTGACGCCGCCAGGGGGGGGCGCCCCCCAGCGGCAGGTGGTGTCAGGGCATACACACCCTCCCCCCCCCACACCCCTAGCCGTGGCTGTGGGGGCTCCGCGGGAATAAAGGGCAGCGGAAAGGAAGAGAAAAGCTTGTTTTTATCTGATGGTTCTGATGGCACCGCTGAGTTCACGCAGGGGGGCCAGCGAAGTATTTTTAACTGGTGGCATTCCTCAGGGCAGATTTGTAGCTGCGGAGGTCCGGCGGCAGTGCCTCGCCCCCTCCGCCCCGGCAGAGAGGTACGCGCCTTAGCGCTTCCTATTTTTAAAGGCCACCGACAATCGGCTCTTGAACTCCGGTGTCAGTGCCCAGCGAAGGGCAGCGTTCTTTCGCCGCCAGATAACTTCATGAAAGAATGCTGCCCTGTTACAGGAGTCGGTTCTGGAGACTGGGATTATATTCTATGGGAACAATGTATTTTGGGCAGCCTGAGTATGTAGATGTCTGTTTGCCCCTGGTTAACGAGGCACACAAAGTTAGCAAACACACGAGTGTGCCCTACCATAATCCCCTTCTCATGTGCATCAGTGTTTATCTCGGGTTTCACGGGTGCCAGATATACACACTCGTACAGTTTTAGTGCTGGTTTCGGGTTCGCTACAGCTGTGTTGCACTCACAAAACCGTGTGGTGTCTCTCTAGTGAGACACTGACCTTTCAACTGCTGTTGGAATTTAATATTTGCTGTAGTATTTGATCTAATTTGTGATTCCTATTCAGAGTGTTACTTTAAAAATAGCTAGATTTGCATTTGCTGGGGTCTATTTAAAACCTCACTCTCGTTACTATTAATATCTAGCTTGACACGCCAGCATCACACAAGTCCAAATGCTCCAGTGTCCCTGAGGAGAATCCTTCGGTGTGTTTCGGTCATTGAAAGGCAGCGTATGAGTTACTGATAGAAGCCCTTTTTAAAAAAAAAAATAGCGAAAGACATCTGACTGAGTCACATAATACTCAGATGTGCTTTTTCCTAGAATGAAGAAACTGCTTATACGGTTTGTTTTTCTCACATTTGTGCTCTGCAAAGCGTCAGTATTGGTCACCCAGCCCCATGTCCTCAGACACCAACACAGGGTAATGCAATGTTTTCTGAAGTCTGCCAAGTGCCAAGCGGTGACAAAGCGAAATGAGGAACTGAGCAGTTGCAAATATTGAGAAAGAGCTGTCTAAATTTCATTATTTTGATGATTTAATTTGACTTTTTCAAGATGCTGATCCCAATGGTGAGGCTTGCAGCAGAAACAGGGGTGGCTTATTCACCCAAAACCTGGAAGCTGTGGACCCATGGACACCAGCTGAAGGGCAAATATGCTCTTGGGTACTTTGGTGCTCATACCTAAAGGTTTGAGTTGAAAAGCAAGATCTTTGTGCTTTTCTGAGAAGAAAAGGCAGAAAGAAACATTTTGTTGACCTCAGAATGTGGGAGGAAATCTCATTAGTTTTATTAGGCTGTATAAAGATATGAGCCCTATAGTTTGGACTCTGGAAAGTAGGCAGCAGCAGGAATACTTTGACCCCAGTCCATATGCCAGCATGGCGTGAAGCATCCATGAGGGACTGATCCCACAACCTGTGCGTGGTGTGGACTTTGGTGGGCACAGCGAGGTTTCACTGATGTAATCTGACTGAAAGAAAGTCACTGCTGATTAACTCTGGCCATAACTAAGGTGAGGCTCAGGCCTGTTTCTAAGATGTCTGAAGAGCACTCCAACTCTGTGTTATAGATATGCTTATGGGTGTATAAATGTGTGTGCACGTGGAAATGTATGTACAAAATTTCTTTACATGGCAGTTTCTTCCTTAGTTCTGTAATTGGCACTGCTACCGTGGTGTCCAAGGAGAGATGTGGATTTACATCAGCAGGGGATCTGGCCAGGGATATTCTAACAGAGGCCTTTTAAAAATATATATATTTTATTTGAAGTAAGAAATAAATTTGTTGTGTATCAAGAGCACAGAAAGAGGACAATTGCTCTTCTTCAGATTTCTGACTAACATCACCTCCCCCTTCTGAGTAAAGCGTCAATACTGCTTTTCTAAAGCAGGATGCATTTCTCTAGACAAATCTAGTTGGTTGTGCACCAAGATAGTGTCCTTATTTTTTTCAAAACAGCACAGAAAACCTAGCAAGCTCCTTGCTTACTAAGTGGAGAAAAATGAGTCCTCTGCTTCAGCCCCTTGAATTTGGGAGCATATCACACCCTGTGCTGAGAAAGCAGCATAACCAACAACAAAAAGGGAAGAAGCAACAACAGACCCCTGGGGTTTCCTACTCTCCTCCCTCCCACGTGTGCACACAAAATACAGGATGAGGTCCACGGGGAACTTCCACAGGGTGCAGATGAGCATGGGGGAGAAGCAGTGGCTGGGCCTTTTGTTTCCTACTCTGAGCAATGATTGACATCCACAGTGTTCGACTCCTCCTTTACCACAAGACAACAGAGGAGGCATTTATACCATCCAAGGAAAAGGCTGCTCTCACTTTGCCATCCCTTACAGAGGAGGTGGTGGCAGAAGTGGCCCTCTGGAAGCATCTAAATACAGCCTGGGTTGGTGCTTGCTGGGTTGGGATGTTCATAGATCACAGTCACATGAAAGCAACCAGTGGAAGTGGAGTGAAAGACTGTGGTGATGGCTCACTTGTGTGTTTCCTTTACAGGCAGGAGCAGATCCTGTCTCCTCACTGAGCTGGGAAGGCTTTGTGTGATGGGAGAGAGGCATGCAGCCTCGCAGGCTGTGTGCCAGGGCATGCCAAGAAACATGGAGGTTTGGCCTGCTGCCCCACTGACACCTGAGGGACAGCTGAAGGACATTCTTTAACCAGCCCTGTGGCCATGAGGTTAATGTGAGTGGGCCTGGGATTTACTGTCAGGGGAAACAGGGAAGCATGTGGGTTACTCAGCCAAGGCCTTTTCAAGGGAGTTGGTGAAGTAAGCACAAAAAAAGGGGAAAGGGCTTGGTTTGCCCTGCTCCTAGACCTTGCCAAGCAGGTACCCTTTACTGAGATGGGACAAAATGTCTTGTTTTATCTCATCTTTCAGGCTCTCACCTCTGCCACTGCAATGATGTAAGATGTAAGAAGGCTGGGGCTGCTGAAAGAAAGAACATTGATTTAGTGTGATAAGATGTAGCAGACATCACATCTGAGTCTGTAATGAAGTAGGATTAGTTTTTGGGATAGCACTGATAAATCCCATATAATTCTGCTTCCAGGAAGACCCTTAAAAAACCTCAGCTTCTGTGGTTGCTCACAGAGATGATGACAGATGATGCAAGACAGTGGAGATGGTGGTCAGGATCTGGCCCCTGGCAGCAACAGACCCGGTCGCTCTTTTGTTCAGAGAGAGGAGTGGTGGCAGGGTCTCCTGGTTCTTCCATCACTGGAGGGGGGCTCTGCTTCTCAGAAATGGGTCTATGTGGGCTCAGTATTCATAAATGAAAGCCGAGGTGATCGATAAAATGGGGTAGAAACTGCCAGTTACCTTAGTTCTTAATAATTAACTGGAAGTCCTTTCATGAACTTAGTACCTGAGTGTGGAATTTGGAATCTGACCTTTACTACATCTAGATAAACAGTGTGGCCAAGCCTGTGGCTCTCTCTGCAAGCTCCACTCTCAGATCACTTCTTGGAGGTTCTCACACTTCATGCTGCAGTCAGGAGCTTGGCAGAGTCCAGCATGATTCTTCTTACCGTGCTGTTCCTTTGCATCATTTCCACCTACTCAGCCTCTGTTAAAGGTAGGTCTGTACTGGGCTTGGTTCAGCTTCTGCCTCAGCAAAGGCATAACCAGCATGTGTATGCAGGTCTGTTTTGCCTCAAAAATTATCAGCTTTAGTCAGACATACTTGAGTAATACAAGATGCATTTAGTAGTAAGATTTAAGTGCTCGTGGCATTCCTCTCAGCAGAGGTGATGGAGGAGATGATGTTTTCAAGTGCACAGGGCCAGTGGTGTGACCAGATCAGGGATCTTGACCTTGCTTAATCAGGACATACTGTGGGGGCACCGACTTCAAAGGGACTTTTCACACACACCCAGAAGTTAAACACATGGAGTGCTCTGGTGGAGCATAGCCAGGAAGTGCTCAGGGCTCTCCAGGTTTCAGCTTCTGAGCAGTTGACTCAGCTACCACTGAAGTCAGTAAGAAGCATCCTGTTAATTTCAGGAGAACCTTGCTCTGTAGTAAGTCTTGAAAATCTGGATGTCTGCAGAAGCCCTGTGAGCAGAGCTTTACTCAGCTGTCCTGATGAAATCAAGGGTATGAAGTCTTTGAGACTGTCTGCTACAGCAGTGCCAATGTATGAAGCAAGAAAAGGTGTCTGTAGTAGTGACTCTTCATGTACAACTTCACGTTAAATTTAGAGGAACAGCAACCTTATAACATAAGCTGAGTTTTCAGTTTAATGAGGATGTCTTCATCATGATGAGAAGCAAGGAGGACATGCTATCCTGGGATAACCTGTTTAAAAGGCTGTGGAGGTGCTCTCATGGGTGCCACCTCCTGCTTCCTGCAAGGAATCCAGGACACTGTGTAAGCACAAAGCAGCAGCCTTCCTTCCTCCCTGCCTCTATACACCCTCATCACAGGAGTTATAAAGGAGAGAAATTTGCAGGCAGTGCCTTTATCTGTGAGTTTATTTCATGAGATTGCCACGTTCAGTTTATAGCTAGGTACCAGTGTGCTACATTTCTGGTGTCTGATCTTCCCAGCTTCCCCTTAATATCAATTAAGTGAAGCTTCTTGATGTGAAGTAATATTTGCTTGTCACATCCCCAGGATACCGAGCAAGCATTTTCTCTTTAATTAGTCGTCTTGACAGCTCTGCCAGATTTCCTCTCTCTCTCGTGCAGAGATTGAGAGCTAAATTACTGGCCCAAAGGCCACTTAGGGCCTCAGTGTGAGAGCTGGGATTTGGATTAGTGTTTTTACCTTTTCATCAGGCATGCTGCCTTTGTGAAATACCGAAGCATTATTCTGTTCAATTCAGGTAGGTCAGCAGACATAAAATTTTCCTACTGCAATTTCACTTGAAAAATGTTATCAGATAAGTGGATGGGGTTTGCTTTTTAAAGCTATCTGGTATCAGAGACAGTGGCAAATATGATTTATGAAGGTAGAGCTAAGCAAGTAGTTAGAGACACACATGCTGTGCATGCCATATGTATTAATAAAAGGCACAGGACTTGACAGCTGTCTCTACTCATGCAGTGTAACCTTCTGTATTATACAGTATCATGATTTAATTATAGACTTGGCATGTTACCCTTAATGACAGACACTTAACATTACTAGTCAAACTATGTGTTATGCACTCCACCTTGGAAGCAGCGCTTCTGACCCCCAGAGAGCATGGCTGGGCTGATGGCAGTCTGTGTGTCCCTCTCTCCTCCCTTCTCAGGCGGTGGGACACTTGCCATCAGCTGAAATGTCAATGGCTGCACAGGCAGCAAGGATTCCAGTGCTGTGCTGAATACAAAGGAAGGAGCTTCTAAAAGGAGGGCTTTCTACTAAGAAAAGTTTTTATCAGAAAAGTGTTGCAATGTTCCTTTTAAAATAGTACTGGTGTTTTCTTCATGGAAGTTGGCATGAAAATTTAGTTGGGCTATTTTGAATACTGGTTCTGGTCAGTGACTCTGCATCTCTGTCTCTCATCTCTCAAGATCTCCCTTTCCTCTCAGCCTGACCACACTATTCAGTTGTGTTTCTTGGCTTCCCCATTTCCATGGGTATAAGTGCTAACTCTTTGGGACTGCTTTCAGTACTGCCTGATCCCTGCTGCTTTTCTTATCGTGATCCACTTACCATAAGATCATTATCTTATCATGATCCACTGTTAGCCTACCCTTTCCCAGTCTGGCAACTTAAGGTGTCTTCTGCCCTGGCTCCTGCAGCATTTTCTATGTGTGAAATGGTGAAAGCTTTCAAAATCTCATGTTCTAGCTCCCAGGAATACTTTGCAATTATTTGTTTCTTCCATAACACTTGCAAGAAGCTGCTGCATCATTTGCTCATGTGTTTCCTGTCGGATGGAACAGCTCTTTTGTATGTAGGGACAAGCAAATGCTAAAAGGGAGGAAGAGGGAATTAACTCTTGTAAGAGGAGAATAAAACCATGTATGTGTTCAGTTGTGGGGAAAGGAAGAGGGTAGGTGAAAAGGGCTTTTAACTGAAAATAGGGAGGGAGCAAAACCACAATATGTACCTTCTAATGCACCAACTAATAAGGCACTTGTCTCAGAGAACCCAGATAATTTCTCTTGGATGTGCTATTCCCCTACTTTTTTCTTTAGATGGGACTGTGTTTAGAATGCACTTAGTGGGTGGTATTCCTAAAATCTCAGCCAGTACGAAGTCCTTTGCCCTGCAGTTCCTGCTGCAAATGGATATTTTGAACTGGGAGGTAACTGGCTCCAAGGCACTGCAGGGAATCAGAGGTGTCCCTGGAAGGCATTGCCACCTCTGAGCAGGCACTGAGTACCCTCTACTCTCAAGGGTAAGGTAGCTTCAAAGCAGGGAACTGGGGAAGGAGATTGGATAGGAAATTTACAGTAAACCTGCAGGAAGGGTTGTATGCCTCTTGGTGACTTTGTTTTGAAACAGACACACAAGACATGCAAAACCAGACAAGCCCCGTTGTGCCAACATGAATCCTCCAGCCTCCCTGGTAAAAAATCAATAGTTACAGTTTTGGCCACTCACATGAGAACAAGCTGCACCCACTGGGATCACCAGACTTGCTGCACCACATCCAGAGCTGGCATAAAGTCCATTTGTTCTGTAACTTTGTCAGTTTGCACAACTTGCAGATTTAGCTTGGTGGAGTGTCCATTTGGCTCAGGGAAAGGTTCTTTGAAGCTGACCTTAATCTGCTGCCATAGTATCTGAGTGAACAGGGGAAGGATGTGAGCAAATCTTAATGAAGCAGGGGTTTTGGACTCTTTAAGAACTGCAGACTGTGTCCATCCAGCCATGATGGAACTACCCTGTGCACCCACCTAAATGGGCTTTAAAATATTATAGTGAAATAAGACTGATTCTCCTTTCTATCAATGAATGCAGTGTTTGGAAATTTATTTGAGTCAGATAAAACAGAGGGATATAACATAAATCAGGATAGCCTGATGAATCTCTGCAGGGGACTTTGAAGACATTGATTCCATTACAGCATGCTTAAGAATTTTTCTGAGATGTTGTGAGAGATTTTTCTTCTTTTCTCTGCCCTTCCCCTCATTTGTCATAAGACTGAGATGCATCTCCCTGAGGACAGCACTTTGTGTTTCTTAGATTAACTCTGTTGTAAACTTGTTGTTTCAGCTCTGTACCTCATGAACTCCCTGATGAAATTTCTTGCATTCAGTGGTGCAGCATTTGAGTGTGTGAGGCTGGTGCTGTGCTGCTTACAGATAGCACCTAAGGTCACTCTATGTGTATTTGCTTTGAGAATGTTAAGGACACTTAGTGTACAGGCGACTTCTTTTCCCTTCCCTTTTATATTCTTTAAAATATATAAATTGACAGCAGAGATACAGCTATGGGGACAATTATTTAGTTGAAAGAACAAGAACATAATTATTTAATCTGAGAAGTACATTCTTAATGTTTTCGTTACATTCATTGCAAGACTCTTAATGGAAAGATTCCCAATAAAAGTTCAAGAGATGCAGAGAATAATTTCTGTTGGTTCCAATGAATCACATCAGTGCATTTCACATCGCTAAACACACAAATTGCATGATTAATAACAGTATTTTGAGTTGCAAATAATTTTGGATTAATTTGTAACACTAACATAGCTGAAGAGAAGAATCTGACAGTTTTAAAGAGCTAGAAGAAAGGGTTTTGTGACCATTCTTATGTTAAATATGTACAATCAGTGTCAACTCAATCATAAAAAACACCAGCTGCTTCAGTGGGACAGCCTCTGTAATCTAGAGTAGCAGGATCAGTCCCATAAATCTTTCATTTGTAATTAAATTTTTGATTTTCTAAAGGTGTTTCTTAGAGAAAATGGTAGATTATGTGAGTTAGTCAATTCTAAAATGCTGTTTGTTTTTGCTTTCCAAACAGGGCACACTACTGGGCCAAGCCTAAATAATGACAAGCTATATAAGTTTGCTTACTCAGCTGAAGTCTATGTTGATCAGGTGAAAGCATCACTGCAGAAAAGTGCAGGATATCGGATTTCTTCTGGTGTGGATGTCAACCTCTTATGGAGAAATCCTGAAAATGATGATGACCAGCTGGTCAAAATTACGGTAATTATTGCCACCAGACAACTTAATACATACACAATGTTTTCTGCACTTATCTAGCTGCTAAACTAATCTCAGAGAACTCACTTTCAGAACACCAGCTAAACCTTTTATTCTCTAGTCTCATCAACTAAATCCAGCTGCTTTGATGATCTGATTCCTATAGAATAAGATTTCACAAGTATCTATCTAATATCATAAACCAGAACTTCAAAATATCTCCTGTATTTAGAAATTGCTTCATAGAGCACCTGTAGCTTCAAAAAACTGGTATACAAGCCCTTACCCAAGGGACAATACGTTGTCTGAAGCCCTCAGGTCTAGCTACAAATCATGAAATTTTCTGAACAGAAACTGGGTTTGGTACTTAGCTTTATGGTGAGATTTTCTTGCACTTATTTCCCCAGCTTCTTTTGTAAACATTGACATGGAATCATGGAAGTAATCATGGAAGATGAATGATCAGAACCAGAAATGCAGAAATAATGAACATTTATTATGTGATTTAGTCTATCTAGCCTACTCCAGCCAATTCTGCACTGCTCTCTACATTAATTTTCTCTGCTTTTACTTCTCTAGATAAAAGATGTTCAGGTTGAAAATGTGAATGAACGCCCAGCTGATAAAAACATCTTCAAAGGAAAAAGCACAGAGAAGATCATCGGGAAGGAGTATCTAGAGGCTTTACAGAGGCCCATAGTGGTTGAGCTAGTCCGTGGAAAAGTAAGACCCTGTCTTTTTTTAAAAAAATTCAGTCCTCTAAGGAAACATGGCACAAATCTTTCATAACAGACTTGAAGAATTTACCAGTTCACTATTCACCCAGTGTTTTTAATAAGCTATTGTGTTCCTGTCACTCTAAGTGAAAGACAATAGTTTAGAATAGACTGTAATTTACCTTCCAGCCCAAGCCTATTTTGTATTGAGAACACCACACAATTGGGAAGTAAAGAGCAGATTGTCCACAAAGATGTAGGTACACATTTGGATATATGCACAGTAGCTATGTGGGATTTGTGCTGTTGACTTCAGTGAGGGCAGGATTTTGTCCAAGATCTGAAGGCAGAAAAGGAGATAAAATTTGTCATGAGGGATGTTCTACTGAGTCTGTGAGGAACAGTATTTATTAATCACTTTAAAGTCTTTTCAAGTATTTTACCGGGACTGCTTTTCCCAGATCTTTGGTTTGCTTATTTACTTCTGTGTCACCTGCAGTTTCAGTGGTCCCAAGTGAATGAGCTTGGTGCTGAAAGAGCTACAGCTTTACATGTTTTTCCCCCACTGGGGGACTGTCTCCAAAAATCAGGAGAAAAGGGTCAGAGAGCAGGTGTGTCTCAGCACGTGCCTGGGTTTTATACCCTGCCCTGAGAGAACACCAAAGCCCTGTCCCAGCACAGGAGTACCCATGTCCATTTGTAGCTCTCAAGAGTCCCTATTTCTCTGAGAAGGGGATTCAAGCACATCCATCCCACTCTTTTTCCCTGCAGAGCTGCTTACGTGTCCCCTTGTACTCAGCCTGCTCTTCTGGCCAGGGAGTGGTGAGGCTCGAGCCATGGCTGCTCCCACCTCCTGCCCCTGTTCCTTCATGCTCCTTTTGATTTTGGCATTAGGCCAAGAGCCCCATTTTCCCCTCTGCAGCCCTGCAATGCCTGGCAGGTGGGGCATGGGCAGAGGGGCTGTGAGAAAGGAGGAAGGTTGAAGGTCACACTCCCTTTTCCCTTCTGCTAGCGGAGTGAGGGCTGTGACACTCTATCCCAGCAGGATCTTTACCTCCTGCTGTAAATAGGCACTGAGCACATACCCTGGCTGCCAGCTCAGCCTGCTGAATTGCAGCTGCTATCAGACCTGCTCAGTAACTTTCAGACTCAGCCTTGTCATCAGTTTTACACAACATAAAAAGAAGCAGGACAGCACTGGCTGTGAATTGTACACATCCCTACATGAGAACAGAGGTACCAGAAGAACACAGTCATAATGCATCTTCTCCTTATACATTGCATGCTTTCATAAGCTGAGGTTAAGATGTAGTATTAAAAATTTGGGCTTTTTCTCAGGTAGTAGGGTCTATAGACTGCTTTTATGATTTCATTGTGGCATGACACTTTCAGCCTTGGCACAGTAATTTCTCTTTTCAGGGTTGCCCTGAGATAACACACTGATTGTACTTACAGTTCCAGAAAAAGGGGCACTTTTAAAGCACCTTGAATGCAAAGTGGAGGTGCAAAGTCTTGTTACTGGGGGAGAGGCTCAAGCACAACAGTTGATCCATGAAGTGCAAAGGTTGTGATATGTTTGACACGTCATTGAAGTCATTCTATCTGTGATTTATCTGTGATTCATCCTGAGTTTTTGTAACCTGTGATTAAAGTGCAACAGATATTATGCCCCTCTGGGGACCAATTACCTGAGGATTATGCAGAAATTACAAAATTACGAAAAGTTTCCCATTTCCCCCTGATTCCAGATTCCAGTTTTCCAGTTCTCTCTGATTCCAGGAGGAGAGATGCTCACTGCACTGAAACTGTACTTAGGTTCAGATGAAGACCAAAACATATTTGTACTGTTATTATCAGGCCCTGCAGCCTCTGCAGTTTGTTTAAATAAGGGCAACAGATCCAAATTCAACTTCCTTAAGAGAAAAAAAGTAAAGGGAGTGGGTCCTCACTATTCCTTTCTCATTAAACCAGGTTTGTTATACACTTTTGAATGCTTTTTGTAAATTTATTTCTTTTATTCCTACAGGTCAAAACCTTCTATTCATATCAAAATGAACCTGGTTTTACTCAGAACATTAAGAGAGGTCTGGCTAGCCTTTTCCAGCTACAGTTGCACTCTGGCTCTTCCCGTGAGGTATGGTGCTCTATCAGGCAAGATTATCATCACCTGAGGAACAGTCAGAGCCTGATCTCCTCTGAAAGGCAGACCTGTGGCTCCTGCTGACTTCAGAAGGAGTGAACTGTGATAGAAATCAGCCCTTTGATCACATACAGGACATAAAGACAGTCTTCTGAATATTTGGTGACACAAGTCAAATTCCTGCAATTAGCATAAAGAAGTAGTGCAATCCATTTGATTTAAAATATTTTTTAAATTTAGCACAATTTGATAATAAACCACCTTAAACCAGGTCACTATGAAAGTGATTATACTGCTGTTTAAAGTTGGTTGATTCCTAAATTCAGTTCAGTGAAGTCCCAATTCTAAATCCGAGTACCCACACAAAGTTAGTACTGGTTTAGCTGCATCCATATAACTTGCTTTCCATTGTTAAATTTCTAAACCTGTTCCCTCGAACAAAGCTCAAATTTAACTCAAATTTGTGAGTATAGTGTGAGGTGCCTGGTATTTCCTAAATATTTTGTTTAAACAACCATTGGTACTTTTCTTCATAGCCATCTAATGAATAGTAACCCTGCCAATCCAAAGCAGATACTTAGAACCACTGACATCCTCAAAACTGTTAAATAAACCCAAGCAGTGCAGCATCTCAGGTACAGGATTCCAACAGTGGAGAAAATGCTTCATCTTTGGAAGATATTGTGGGGTCCCAAAGCTAAATTCAACTTGTCCTAATCTAACTGTCTTCCAAGGTGGACATTTCTGGGAAATGCAATACTACTTACCACGTGCGGCAAGATCAAGTGACTAAAATAAAAGACCTGAACTCCTGTGAAACAGAAAAGAAAAGGTTTACCAGCCACAACCGGGTATGATTTCTGTAACAAAATAAAATGTATTCTTCCTATTTAAAATATGTTCTTTGCAGCTACTACTCATCTTCTCAGGAGCCCTTCTTGCATTAGAGGAAGTAAATTCTATATGTAACTTCTGCAGTTTTACTGGCCCAAATATCATATGTAGTTCCCATGGAGAGAACAGGGAATGGATTCTTCTGTGGTGTAAAGCACTTTGGCTCAGCTGATACATAGTGATAAAAGTAACCTTTTTCCCATCTGCTGTAAATGTCAGGCGAGATGGTGACTCCTGAATGGAGCCTGGTCAGGCTTGCCTGGAAGGTCACAGGCTTCCCTAATGCACAGGTGTAATGCAGGAGATGTGCCATAGAGGTAACTGAAGCCTTACTACAGCTCTAATGGTCCTCCACTGTTAGTAAATGTCTTTCTAAATTGTCACTGCTGAGGGCAGGCTGGACACCTGCTGAATGCACTGGGATTCTCCACATTAGAAATGGATCTTTCTCAGCCCAGAGAAGTACAAAGACAGCACACAGTCTCTTAATAAAACTGCCTTAACACTATGACTGGGTTCCCAATTTTCTTACCACAAAGACATCATCTTGTTTGCAAAACACAAAGCAGTCAGCCACCTTGTTTGATTTGAGTGTGAGCATGACAATCTCATTTACAAGACATTTCTCTGGAAAATATTCTTGTCTTATTTAAAGCATATCTTAAACTAAATGTAGTATAAACTTAAACTAAATGAGTGTTTGCTCAGTTGCAGCCTGCTCTGTAACTTCCTGCCCTGCTCCTACTGTCTTTTACCCTGGTACTTACTGAATTTGAAGCACATGGTGTAGAAGTGAGTAGCTTCTTACTGCAAAGGGAATTCTCAAAATCCTGGTTCATAGGCTTAGTTTGAGATGCCAGCCTATATGCACCTTCCTCATATGGCTCCACTTCATTACAAGTCTTGCCCTCATTTGGAACTGTGAGCTCTTTTCCTATTTTGTTGTTTGTTGAATAACCCTCTTTCTGTTTTATTTTTTAATTATTTTCAGATCTTGGATGTCAGTACAAAAGCCTCATCTGCTACAGTTTATGTGCTGGAAGACAGTTTCATTAAATCCATTAAGGCAGAAGAAAATTTTGTTTTCGCTCTGAATTACCGGCGAAAAACAGGTGCCAAAATAGTTTCAAAGTAAGTTGGACAATTGGACTGTCACTGATGATAGCAGGACTAGTGATTCAAGTCAGGTTATATGTGTAGGTATTAAAGAATTGAGATCTAAAGCTGTGAACTGTTCAGGTAGGGATTTGGGTCTCTTTTTAGGTCCACCTGTGCCAGGTACCAGGTCCAACTTTGATTAAGGGTTCTACCACACTACAAATAATAAATAATGGCATTCATAAGAAGTTAACTGAAACCAGCAGGAATTGACCTTTTAATCTACTATTAGTACCATAGGTGTTCTGTCTTTTCATTTCCCAAGAAGTACTTCTGATGGATTTGCATTTCTAGCATGTGAGAGTTTGGAAGTATAGAAAATAAAATCTACTGCATAGAAAGGAAACAACAGTGAAGCCTAGATCTGTGTTAGACTTCAGACTCCAAAACACTGAAAGTGTGGAGATACTCATACAAGATAAATGATTCAGGCATCTCAGTAATAGTAGATATTTGAAAGAAAAAGTACATTCAAAAATCTCACTTTCCAGATCTTTTAAGAACAAATATATGAAACATTTCAGAATGTATGTGAATACTGAAGGCTGTTTATCAAGTGTTAAAAATCTGTGCTTTAGACAGTCTCTCATATAGGTATTTTATTGCACGTAACTCTAGCAGTAATTTTTCTGGTATCAAATATTTCTGTTACCTTAAAAATCCAACAGACTTGCCATGTTCTGAATATTTTAAAATAAGATTTCAGTAAGTCTGTATTCTATATTTTTTTTTTGTCTGTGGAGGGGTTTTTTGTTTCCTCTTGGTGTGATTTCTGCACCTCTGCACTGATGGTTGCGCTGTAATGGTATCCTCACTGTGTGGATGTACAGGCAGAGGCTGGAACTGAAGTCAGTCCAAGCTGGGATGGGACTGATTGCTGCAAAGCAAGTCGCTGGTGTGATCAAGACCTTGGACCCAAATTATGTTGCCGTGCCCCTGGAAGCAGAGCCAGTGAAATCTGAATGCAAAAAGTGCCCTTCAGTAAGTAAACACAGGTTCATTGGACATCAGGTTGCTTAGCTGAGCAGGACAAGTGTGAAAGCAAATTTTCTGTCCAAGCAGAACTAGGACAGGTCCAATATATCAATATAAAATACACCCTGGAGTAGGGAGTACGGAAATGTTGCAATGGTGCTCACCTCACAATAGTGTTGTAAGATCTACCACTAGAAGTTCCAACCTTTTTGCTCTCTTTTAAAGACTGGAATATTTCTCCAGATCGCTAGAAAATACAAAACTCTCTTGTTTCATCTTACCTTTGCCAGCCTTGAGCTGGCAGAAGCTTGTTTCCTTTGGGTGGAAAATTAATTTTAAGATGGTTGACTTGTGTTTGTAAACAGTTCTGTCATGGAGGAGCTGAACTGTTCCTAGGAATTCGAGTTCATTAGCCATTCCTCAGGCAGGCTAAGCATTTGTTGGTAGCATATTTAGCCTCTTCTTACTACCTGACTCCGAGGAAGTATTTTGTTTAAAGAATTTTATATGTATTTTTACAAGTATAAAATGGGGCTTTAGTATTCTTGGGAGGTTTAATAATGTTCTCATTTTTCCCTGGGAAAAAAAAATTGCCTTGTTTTTATTATATTTAAGACATCTGAAGTCTAAGAGTGCAGCACTGCAATTGCATCATCTTTTGTTTTACTAATGATGTTCATCATAAACTAAATTACTACAGTGATTGCTAGCAAACAGTATTAATGCTATTGCCACTGAGGAATGAATGGGAACAATAATTTTAGGATCATTATTCTCTGGTGTTGATATGAAAGATGTAGCTTCTATTCAGCACACATAATTTTATTCCTCCAGAGATACTCCTTATGAGCACTAATATGTTCCTGTATTGGAACTTGTGCAAGTTATTTGGAAGTAGCATTATACTGTAATAATTTATCTTGTCTAATGCTTGTTGAACCACAGAGGAGACCAAAACCAAATATTTGTGGAATATAGAAATGATGCTGGATGTGTGCTAGAGCAGTTTTGAGCAAGGAATATTGAAGCATCCAAAACAGAGTAGGGACAGGTGGTTTTTCCCTGACTCCTCCCGCTGGGGTTTGTGCTGACCAATTTGTCACTTGGGATTGAGTTTGTCATAACAGTTATAATTTCCAGACCAAGATAACAAACACAGGGTATAATTCCAGAGCACTGCCTGGGGACTGAGCTATGTCATTATAAACCTAATGGCATGAGGAGAATGAAGTTCTGCTTTCTCACTGTATTTTTCAGTAACTGCTATGAAAAGATGGGCTCTATAAACAGAACACTGTATCCAAAGCAGCAACATAGCATATGGTACTTATATATCATAGTATACATTAATGTCCTGCTGACATGCTATGCCTTAGAGTTTTACATTCTCAAAGCCCTTTTTAAATGGTAACAGGTCTTATCTCTATGAATTTGGTAAAATAACCATTACTATCCTAATTTCCCAGATGGCAGCACTAGCTTTTTTGAGGTTATGGCAAATGTTTGCACTTAAAATCAGGTCTAGATTTCTGTGTTTAGACAACATAAAGCATGCTCTTTTCAGAAGAACTCATGCATTGTACACTCTTTTATGCTCATGGTTCCTATGGGAAAGGAATCTTGCCCCTTCTGAAGATGAGGTGGGTTTGTTCTATCTTGTGCAGCCACCCTTTGTATGTTGGTAAACAGCTGTCAGGCACTGACATTCAAAACCAACTCCTACTCGGTTTAGAACCTCTTGGTTTGGCTGCATTTTTCCTAGAATGCCCACAAGACCTCTGTTCTCATCCCTCTGTCAGAGAAACACAGGTCTGTGTCCATGCTGAGTTGCCATGTGGAAGTGTGTGCATCTTGTGCCGTGATGTTTGGGTTATTAAATCCAAACTTCCTGACATTCACATCAGGAGAATGAGGGCCCTCAGAAAAGTCAACTGTTAACAGTTTTTTTAATGTCATGGTCACTGCAGCAGATGGTAGCTGCTCCTTGTGGCTGTTGAACAGCTTGAGCACCCCCTAAACAGGAAGGCTTGGTCTCCACTCTCTTTTGCTTTGGGTGGCTCCATCTTTCATCTCCCATCTTGCTTGTCTCTAGGATATGGGCTAAACTAAGTAAGAACAGCCCACACAGCTGGGCTCTGCACAGGAGGAAATACAGGAGTAATGAGGCTAGAGGTTTTTTTTCCTGGACTGTGGTGCAACTTCAACAGGGGGAATAAAAAGTGCCCCATATGTTTATCCAATTTCGGGTAATAATAGCAACACTGACCTTGGTGCTAAGCACTAATCACCAATTGAGGTTAAGAGACCCATCTGTGCCTCAGAACATGAGCTCCTCCCAGGTGGTCATTAATCCTCAGGAAATATCCTATGTCTCAATCACTGTTGCCTAATTATTGTTTGTTACAGTCGATAGAAGTTGCACTCTGTACTGATGAATGATACTTCTAATTGCCAGCAGGTTCAAGTGCTATTGCCCAATACAAAATCCACAGTGGGGAAGTATTTTAGTAAAGGTCAAATGGGTACTACTGTTATTTCCCACTCAGGAAAACTGCAGCAAAGAGTGCTGCAAAGAACATCTGAGTTTTCACCAAGGAATGTTCTCAATAATTTGAGATAACAGAGGCAAAGGCGAGGGAGAGAGGAAAGGTCAAAATACCAGCACCAGTTTCTTATGGGAGTGAATCTGGAAGGACAGATATGGTGCTTGCCTACCATGTTGGCTCATTCAGGTAAAAATGTGGTGTGGGAATAAATACAGCAACCACCAATTACCTGTTCTAATACCATCTTGTCTTTCATTTTGTACAATAGCTACAAATCCCTTTGTGTATGAGTTTATGAACAAAAAATGGAAATAACTTCTTGGACATTCAATCCTGTTCTATACTAACCCAAAATTACCATCTTCTCAGAAAATATGATTTATTACTGAATTGGGGATTGTGCATCCCCAGTTTTTTTTAAAAAATCTACTTAGGAAGAAAAGGGAACATAAGGCAAACACCAAATTCACCAGAAATCACAGTAAATTTGCAAGAAAAGAGAATTCACTTTATTCCAATTACAGTATAAATAAATTTTATTGTTCCAAAAAGAGATTGTATCTATGGTCATGTACAACATCAGGAAAATACTAAAATGTTGGAAGAGACAGCTATAGAAAGATTTCAAAGATATTTGTGCTGGGATATCATAAATTAACTAATACTCAGCTAAAGGATCATCAATCTGTTGGATCTTAGCTAATTTGAGCAACAGTTGTCCTACATATTTGTATTTATTTAGCCTGATTCTGAGAAATGAAACCATAGTCTGAGAGATTTGACATAATATGAATTGTTTTTCAGCTTTCTGAGCACTGGCAGAGCATCAGAGAACATATGCATCCTGACAAACTTTCCAAACCTGAAGCAGCAAAAAGCTTTCTGTCCTTCATTCAGAACATCAGAAAAGCTACGAAGGAGGAGATACTGAAAATTATTAGAAGTGAAAATAAAGAATTTCTGTAAGTTACCCTGAACAAGCTTTTAAAAGGTTTAAGTTACTGAAAAATGCAGAAGGGGAAATTGCATACAAAGTGATTGAGTTCACTTGGTGATGTCCTAGCAGTGCAAACCCAGTGTTCATTACTATAGGAAAAGGATTTTCTTTTAAAGTTACGTTTGTTCTTGTAAGATAATAAATTTTCAGCACACTCTTCAGCCACCAGGGTTGTATCTACAGTGCAAGACCAACATGCTTTGTAGTTTAGCCAGAGGTTCTCACATCAAATGCTTGTTCTGAAACACCCTTTAACTTGTTCTTGACTTCCCATTTGTTTCCTTCAATAGGAAATCCAACAAAGAAGGGGAAGATTGATGACTGGGCATTGTCCTAGTATTAGAGTTTGGTTGTGAACAGCATGCACACCGAGACTTGAGAGTTGAAAAGCATTTCTTAGTGATATGGTTGGCATCTTTCAAACAAGCTGTAGCAGTTGTTAGCAATGCAGATAAGTCACTCAGGTAGCATAGAAGCCTTTTTTCTGTGTGCCATTGTGCATGCACTGCTAAAACACTTCTTTATATTTACAAGGTTGTCCTATAAACTTTAATACACTCGTGATAGCTAGGGGTTTTTTAATGCGTTTTTGGTCCCTTTTTTGCATAAATTCAAATATTTTCCGTGGATCTGAGTACTTTTTTGGGGTGAGAGTTCAGGGACACCTCTTCCAACAAAGGTAAAAGATTCTCTTACTTGCAATGAAGAGCTGTTTCAGTACACTAGCTTCTTTCTCTCAATATGCAGCAAAATCTTTTCAGTATTGCCTGGCTCATTGCAATGATATGTTCATTTAATTTCCACTTCTTTGTAGTCCACAGGTAGTGGATGCTGTAACCTCAGCTCAGACAGAAGAATCACTGGAGGCTGTACTGGAGTTTCTTGACTTTAAGGATGCAAGCACTTTTATCCTGCAGGAGCGGTTCCTGTATGCCTGTGGATTTGCTTCTCACCCCAGTGAAGCACTCCTGAAATCATTAACTGTAAGTCCAAGTACAAAACAAATACAACAGATCTAATACTCTTATGCCTTGTCCCAGTCAAAGGGGAAGAGAAGGAGAAACAATGGTTGCTGTTTCCTTTCTTTATGCCTTCCAGGGTTTCCTGTAAGTGTGCCATTAACATAAAACCTGCAAACAACAAACAATTCATAGGTCCAGACTGAAAGTCTATTTACTTTGTAAAATATTACCAAAATCCAGTACTTGGAAAGGAAACAAGGAAACATAATACTGAGAAAATTACTGAGAAATAATTTTTCCCATACGCTAAGAAAATAATTTGAGGATTGTTTGATTGTTGCCTTACGAAAATCCTATTACCAGAACTGTAAATCCCTTTTTTTTTTTTCCCCCCAAATTAATCTAATTGAGACATTGAATGTAACTCAAGGTGAAAATGGCACTGAGTTATTACATTATATGTAATATATATGTAATGATAGAGCTGTGCTGTGCTTAGCCTGAGCCCAGGCCATCATGGTAATCACTGCCCTTGCATTGCATTAATGTTGACAGAAAATGAGGGAGCCTGTTGAACCCACAGCAGAGTGTGGCTCGTCATATTTACACTGAGACACTAAACAGCTTTGCTTTTGCACAACAGGAGAAGTTCAAGGGGGATGTCGCCAATGCAGAAATCAGAGAAACTTTTGTCATTGTCATGGGAGCGCTCATTAGAAAGCTGTGTGACAGGGAAGGCTGCAAGCTGCCAGTGAGTATCTGATGGTCACTGCTGCCCAAATTCTGGTCTGCAACACAAGTCACTGATCCCTGGTGACATTACTGGGAGAGCATGACAGACATGGGAAGCAGATTCTCCCAAATAAGCCCATGAACTCCTATTTTTTATAGAGGAATATTATTTTTTTTTAATGATGACTTCTACTTTGTCAGATTTAGGCTTTAATCTTGTCTCTTCCCATTTCTGTGGCTGAATCTTTCAGCAGTACTTGTGCTGCCTTGTCCAAAAGTTTTGTGTATCCTCAGAGAAATGCTGGCAAACTCAGGATCTGTTTATTATTTGCAATCACTTTAGGTTTTTTTCTCCTCTGTGAGGAAAATTAATTGATTCAAGTGCTCAACTGTGCCCCAAATATGCACAGAAGGAGGAAGACTTTTACTCTGAGCATGAACTGAGTACACGCTGGTGTTAGAGGATGAGAATGATCAGACAAGGCTGCTGGATCTGTCTTGTTCAGCACTGCAGTGCACCACTGAAAAGATACAAAGCGCCTGAACAGGCCCTTGAAATTTCTCTTTTAATTGCCTAACAGTCTTATAACATTGTTTTATTAGGCACTGAAAGACATTTCTTTTGCCTTTTTTTTGTGGGGACTTGCTGGCTCCACAAGGAAGACCTGTGAAGTCCCTGAATCAGGGCAGGAGCAGCTGGCAAGTGATAAAACTTTGGATCAGGTGCCACTGTGGCTGCAGTCACTTTGGTTATGCTTGAAGGAAGCCATCAACATGCAAATGACACCTTTGCTAACCCTAAGCAACAAAAACACACCAGAACCCAGCCCTGCCCCTTCTACTCTTGCAAGGGGGAAAAGGGAGGTTTATGAGCACCATTTAATGTGGTGTTGATTTTCTTAGGCTGTTGTGGAAGCCAAGAGGTTGATTCTAAATAGACTGGAGAAGGCAAATAAAGATGACAATGTGCAGATGTACCTGCTTGCACTGAAGAATGCGCTCCTTCCCGAAGCAATTCCAGTGCTTCTAAAGTATGCTGAGTCAGGAGAAGGGCCCATCAGCAGCGTTGCTGCCACTGCCTTGCAGAGATATGATCCTTCCTTTCTCACCAAAGAGGTAAGAAAATACACTGCCCAAGAAAAGAAGTGTGGGAGACTGTATTAAAGATAAGGGATAAGTTAACAGAGTTCATTTCTTGTCATCAGCAACATGGGCAGTGAGGCTGAGTACAGTCTCAGTAATTTTGCTGATGGCACCAAGCTGTGTGGTGCAGTGCTGAAGGCAAGGAACGGACTGGTGGACTCGTGCTAGTCAGCCCTTGTCTCCAGGGTCTCGCACAGCCATCAAAGGTGGCCTGCGGGGAAACCCGGGCTCTGCTCGCCAGAGGGAGCACTCGGGCACTCGCGCAGCCTTCTTGTGCTTTCACACAGTCGGGCAGAGCACACACACTCGGAGAAGGGTAAAATTAGCCGCATTTTACCCTGCAGCCCCCAGGAGTAGGAGAAGACATAGAAAATTGTAGGACGAGAGGTCCTGTCTCTGCTACATTATCTTGCATTCCATTTCATACCTGGCTGGTATGATATTCAGTTTCATGACTTGCTGGCCACCAGGATTGAGGCTGTCAGGGTGCTGCTGTGCAGTGAGTGTCCTGGAGGCCATTTGTCAGGGGCTACATGGCTTTCCACAGACTCCTCTGTAACAGAGATGTGTCACAGTCTTCTCAGGGACACCAGGCCACCACAGGCACTATCTAGAAAATTAAAATAACAAGATTCTTGATTTTTAAAGTATATATTTCCCTAAGAGTCAAGAAAATCTCTGTCTTACCACTGCCACATTTGTTCTTGGTCCTGCTACTTATTTACAGCCTGCTTTGAAAACCAGTGTGTAAGGCTGTATTTGGTCTGTGGCTGAGAGAGCATAACAGATGTCCCACTTGTCCTTGCGGTCACTGAGCTATACATGTCTCAACATTCCGAAAGGACCAGGAAAAACATGACGCTGAAAATATATCCTTATGTATTAGCCTTAGCTATGGAGCTAACTTAAGCTGATATTATAAACGAGATTCCAACCTGTACTTTGCCCAGTCATCTGCATGAGCATTGAGTGAATAATGTGTTTCCTGACCAGGTGAAAGAAACAATGAACAGGATATACCACCAGACTCGCAAAGTCCACGAAAAGACAGTGAGAACCACAGCAGCTGCCATCATCCTAAACAGTAACCCATCCTACATGGAAGTGAAAAACATCCTGCTCTCTATTGGGGAATTGCCTATGGAAATGAACAAGTACATGCTCTCCATGATCCAAGATATACTGCACTTTGAAATGCCTTCAAGGTATATTAAGTTCAGTGTAAATAAATACACCCCTTCCTTATAAAGAACATGCAGGTTCTCATGAATTATTAAAACTTAAGGAGAATATAGAAGGATATCTTATTTTTATGTCCCTTGTATTGTTGTTTCAGAATAAACCCCTTAATTTCAGTGTTATTCTTTTGATATCTATTCACAGGTACAAAAAATAACTAGGCATCTGACTTGCATTACTGTGAAAAATGTCATCTGTTGATCTTAATTCTCTCAGTGGGTCCCTTGCTTTTATATTTTAAGAACCGGTGATGTGGAAAAATGTTAAACATCCCAGTGTGAGAATGAAAATAATATATATCTTCTTCTCAAAATCATTAGTTTTCAAGCAAGACCTTTGCTTGCCTTTCTGCCTATGACTGCAGGGAGTACCTGAAATTGAGAGAGAGACTCTGGGTTAGAGCAGATTTTTAGTGGGAAAAGGTAAGGGTTTTGAAGACCCTTTTTCCTACTGGGGAATTCACCCTCTCTTGAATTTGATCTTTCTACCAAAAAGTAATACACATGGCACTGTAACATTTTTGTATCTCAGTGGTTTTGTTTGTTTGTTTTGAAATACTACAGCAAAATAATCCGGCAAGTTCTGAAGGATATGCGTGCCCATAACTATGATCGCTTCTCCAAGACAGGCTCTTCCTCTGCCTACACTGGATATATCACACGTATGTAACCATGAAACTGTCTTTGAACCCTCTTCATATTCCCAAACATTTGATTAATCCACTAGTTTAGTCACAGGTACCTTCTTTCCTTTTTAATTAAGGTGGTCCTGATGTGACATCCACATATGGCCTTGACATCCTCTACTCTGGCTCTGGCATTTTACGGAGAAGTAACATGAACATTCATGTTTTTGACAGAAACACTGAACTTCATGCCATCCAGGTAACTGCCACACTGTACATAATAACTAAGGTCCTTTTCTTACAGCTTCTAAGTTAATTCAGCTAATGCTTAAGACCATAAGGTTTGCTGCACCAGGCAGAGAACAAGCCAGGGAAAACCCCACAGTGTGGCATATATTTGTCATAAACAAAACAACAAGTATTTTGTTCTGCATCCTGCTTCAAGGTCTGTACCTGTGTAAAGCCTGTGCTGTTTATCTGCTGTTATCAATAAAAGCTTTGTGAGTTTGTAAAATCAGGTCCCAGTTCAGGTATGTCACAGAATGGAAATTTAAGGAGTAGACCAAATGTACAGATTAAAGGGATTTAAATGTCTGTGTTTCAGACTTTTCTTAATATTGGCAAGAACCTTCAGTATTATAATTCTCCTAAATTTATGTAGGACAAAAATTGTGCAGTGGAGTGTCTCTGGCTTTTCCTCCCAACTGTCCATGAAAAATAGTTATATGAATAAAGGAAAATCTGTTTGAAAGAAAACTAGTCTCAAGATTGTGATCTGCATGTGGGTCAATCCTGCTCAGCACCTAAAGGACAAAAACATGGCATGAAATGATTTTATTTTTCATTTTTCTAGGTGCTCTACCTAGTTCCATTAAGTCTTAACCTCATACCTTTTCCACTTTAACTAAAATTCAGATTAGGCTCTTAGACATTAAGAAAATACATGGTGTTGTTAATAGTCTGTGTCAGACAGGATTTTTTCACTGATTCTGTATCACTGTTCCTTTGTAGGTGGTGATCGAAGCTCAGGGTCTGGAGTCCATAATAGCTGCAACTCCAGATGAAGGCGAGGAAAACCTGGACTCCTTTGCTGGCATGTCAGCCATTCTGTTTGATTTCCAGCTCAGGCCAGTGACATTTTTCCAAGGGTACGGTGATTTAATGTCTAAAATGCTTTCGGCAACTGGAGATCCCATGAATGTGGTGAAAGGACTTGTCCTCCTCACAGATTTCTTCCAGGTACTAAAAGCACATAATTTACTTCTTTTTCTGTCTCTTAAGCACAGATGGTTCCTCCCCTGTGGAGGAATACAATATACCAATACTGCTATTGTCAGATACTTTATTTTCTTTCTTTCCAATGCTGATAAACCTGACGGGTGTTACACAGGCTGCCCATACTAGGGGAGCAATAGAAAAGTCATGAGTATTAAAAACCAGAATGAAATGACACGAAAAGCAGCCTAGCACAAAGGTGGGATCTTCTAGAAAACAAAGTGACACTGAATAAAAGCAAATCCAACTGAGTTTCCTGTTGAAAACTCATATTGCTTTCAGCTATGACCTCCCCTCCCACAGTTTCTTGTAATATGTTATTCTCCCATGTGACCACCTAAGTTTTCCTCTTCACAAGTTTTCCAGGGACCTTGTTGTTCAGTTAGGCAATAATTGTCAGGTGAATGAATCAGATAACTGTCCTTCAAAGAACAACGTTAAGAGGTTCAAATTTCATCTGTTTATTTCTAGGCAAAACAAGGAATTAAAATAAGGATTACACAGTTTTTATGCAACTGTCTCCCCAAATGATTTGCTAATTTTGTGCTTAAATAGACTCACATATAAATATAAATGGCTACGTAATGTGTTATTGGAGGACTAAGAATCTAGATGTCTCTCTCAAAGTGCAGGGTCAGCACTTGGTTTGATATGTTTACTCTTCCCAAACAGGGATCTCCTTAGAACCTGTGGATTTAACAGCTGTACTCAGCTCATGGAACATCTGCACTCTCAAACTTTACTTTTGGCTTTTCCCTTTTAATTCTTGGCAAAAGAAAATTCTAGAAGTAGATTATGAGACAGTCCACTCTGCTCAAAATTACATAGAAACACCCTCTGCACATGACAGGTTTTCCCATCCAGAGCCCAGCTCAGCTTCTTCTAATGGTATTTTAAGTCCAGAGGGCTTCCCAAGTAGTGCCCAAATTGGCTAACCAAAGCTCATTCCAACAGTGCTTTACAGTTCACACGCAGATTATGGGCAAAAGCTTTATCGTGACCTATTTAACAAACAGACCGCAGAGGTGAGAAAGATAATCGTGTCTAGTCCTGAGCATAGGGAGCATTTAGGGAACTAAATATTTCCAACTGCTGTGCATGCACCAAGCTCCAGACATACTCTGGCTGAATCAGCTGGCTGGGCACCCCTAGAGCTCTGTCCGCCAGCAAATTCTCCACTCCTTGTCTTTGGAGAACCTCTCAAAAGTCTGGGGCAGCCAAGGCTGGGACTGTGTGCCATTTTTAACAATATCAGGCTGCAGTGTTTTCAGTCAGTCACTTCCTTTTTGGAAGCCTCAGCAGCTGTGTCTTACCTCCACACCCCATTAGGGCAGGAATGGTTTGAAGCACTGTTGAACACAGCTTCAGGCTAAGCTGCCTTTTAAGCACAGCCCATCTTTTTAAGAACAGTCCTATTGCTACACTCCAACTCAGCAGCACATCAACATGGTTTTGGCACTTCCACGTGGCCACAGTGTTGTCTGAGGGCTAAGAATAACCAGAAATTGTATTCCTGCTATAAAATAAACAGCTCTCATAAAACTGTTTTTGAGACTCCTAAGTCACCTGCATTAAAGTTCAGCAGTGTTAATAGTTCTCCTAGGCAACACACCTGCCAAAAGCCCAGAGAAATTAAATACTGCATTAATAGGTCAGAGAAGCCACTTGAAAGCCAGACCCCAGTGGAAGGTAGCCAGTTCCCAGAGAAGTGCTTGTTGCAGCCATCTCTGTGTTGCATTACAGTTAAGTTGCATTACAGTTCAGTATGTAAAGAAACTTTTATTGAAACATGGCACATTTCAGCATTTTAAACAGTAACAAATTACTGATTCTGATCTTTTGGATCACATTTTCCACTGCAAATGAGACACAAAGCTTAAAATAGGAAAGGAAAGGAAAATACCTTCCCTGAGGAGGCTGGGCCCCTGTGATTTACACCTCCTATCAGCCTGGATTGGATTTGCACATGAGACGAGGGACAGGGCTGAGCTATAAATAAGGAAATAGATGAGCTAGTAAAACACAAGACAAGCGCTCCTTAGCTTCTCTGCTGGTTTCAGTGACAAATACAGCTTAATTCTAGCTGTAGCATTTAAGTCTTGAACTGTACAGCCTTTGTAAACCCAACCTACTTTAATATTCTTGTGTGCAATTTGACAATATGTCTAAAAATATCTGCTCCTCTGGTTGTGTGTACATATCTCTGCCAGCATGTATACTGTTACCTCCTCACTCATTAGCAGCTACCCACCAATCCAGCCCCAATTAAAAGCAAAGTAAAATAAAGTAAAACAAGCTTTATGTCCACACCTAAACAGACCAACAAGGGAAGTATATTATGCCCCATTGCAGTCAGTATAAAAACTCACTTTGATTTCAGAAAGACCACAATTTCAATCCATTATTTTAACTTGGATGAAAATAAGGAGTCAGAGCATCATATGACCACACTTGCATTTATAAACCACAGCCAGCCCACTGGATTCTTTAGATCTCAAGCCCACTTTAGCAGCAACTGACTGCCAAGATGGCTCTGCCAAGCTGGTTCTGTCAAGGAAATAATTTCAAGGATAGTTAACTTACCCTAAAAGGTGAAGTAACCATGTATAGCTACCATAATTATCTGAGTCTTTGATTAAAGCCAGGTAATTTTAATGTTCTGAACAAAAGTCTCCCCCGATGTTGCTCCTTGCTATAGGGGTTAGGAGGCTAGACTGACTCTCTGCTTGCTTCTTTCTTAAATCTTGGGGTAGCATTTGTTGGAGCCACTGGACTACCGAATAGCTAAGAAGAGAATAGAGACTTCTAGGGTACCTGGACATCAAAAAGGGGGAGGAAATTCACATTCCCACATGTCCTATAAGGGCCTGCAACATTACAGGTGCTGAGAATACCACAGGCACAGAAACCTGGGAGGAGGGAGAAAACCATCTGTGAGACTGGAGAAGGTGTCCTGTATGTGAAGCACATGATCAAAATAAGCTTTTCCCAAATTAATGTTTCTTTTAAAATGGTGAATTAATCCACCAGTTCTTAGGGAAGCAGGACAACTAAGTAAAGAGAGATGGATTGCCAAGCTGGGTGAACCTTAAAATCTTGGCTGTGTGTCAAACCTCAAAAGTAATGAACTGCCATGACCCTGAGCTATATTGCCACTTCCGAAATGAACTTTGTGGATGTGTTTCCAGTCCAGCCTTACAGGTTTCATGAAGCCGGGAGCACATTTGATACTTGATGGAAAGTGCATTAAATGCAAATTAAGGTGCAGTAGCTGTTGGGTTTGGCCACCCAGTCACTGAAGACATAATTCCTGTCATATGGTGGGTTTGGAGCTACTACACAAGAGACAGCATCCTACTGCCAGTACAGGTCTGCTCAGGGGTGCTGAAGTCGCACTGCACTGCACCTGTGCCGGGCTTCCAGCACGGAGTTTAATCTGATTTAGTTGGACTGCCATCACAGCCTCCATGGGGCTTGAGAGAGCTCTTGGAGACATGATATTCCCTGCAGTGACACTCCATGCAGAAATTGTGCCAGCTGGCACACAGGGGAGAAGGGAAGGATGCAAGGTGTCTTGCTGTAGCTTCATCCCATTTTTGAGGGAGGGATGTGCATCAGGATGTTTTGTCCATCCTTTCAGAAAATGCCTCTATTCTTTTTTGTTCCTGCAAAATGACAAGCAGTGTGAGTGCAGTACCAAAGGGAGTAAGGAAAGCTCTGAGGTCTGCAGTCACTAACCTGTGCTTTCCCATGGCTCCAGGAAGTCCAGCTGCAATCTGGGCCCACTGCCCGTGCAGAGTTCATGGGTGGGCTGGCCATTGACATCTCTGGAGGGATGGAGTTCAGCCTGTGGTACCGGGAATCCAAAACCAACGTCAAGAACAGGTGAGATATTCCCAGCACTCTCTGTAGCTGTAGACAGCTCAGGTTTCTGAGCTATGGTAACACCAATGAAATGAATCTAAATGTAAAAGACCTTGCAGATGAGTTAGAATTTATCAAATAAATAAATAGAATTAAATATTATATACATGGGAGAATGTTTGTACTTCTCTTTCTATTTCCACTAGATAATACCAGTTCCCACTGGTCTCATGTGAATTTATATACTTTTACATGAAGAACGGGCTCCTTTGAGGGCAGTTTTTATGTATGTATGGTAGGACTGTAATTCAATTTCCTCTTTTTTAATGTGTTTTGAAATAATTGTAATGTTGGATTTTTTTTGGTAGGGTAGCCATGTTTATAGCTGGTAACACTGAGGTGGATTCCTTCTTTGTAAAAACTGGCATGGAAGCCACTTTGGATACAGAAACATCTTTGGACTTCATCTCCACGGTGCAGTTTTCACAGTATCCATTTTTGGTCTGTATGCAGATGGACAGGGTGGACTCTCCATTCAGGTAAGAACTAAGGGCACACACTTTCTGGGGTGTTAGAAACACCTCTGGAACATTTGGTTTTCACAGACACAAGAGGTTAACCACTGAGGCCAAATTCCAGCCTAACACAATCAGGTGCAGGCTGTTATACACACTGACCTCTCTGCTAACCCATTCCTCTCTGTCCCTCACCCCTGAGATTCAGAAATAACCTTTCTGAAGATCACAACTGATTAGCTCTGAATGTGCACTTCAGTCCAATTTTTTAATTTGATTTTGCAAGTGAACTAACTTGAGTGGCAGGACAGTAGTACCCTTGTGTGCAATCAGTTCTGATGGTGAACTCAGGCTTTGCCAGCAGTAGTTCTCTATTACACTGTTGAGAGAGGAAGAGCAAAGCCATAAATGAGCTTCATCATCTGCTGTTTACTAGTGTCAACAAAAGTACCTGGTCTGTTAAACTCTTGCAGCCATCGTGTTCTATCATACTTTATTAAGGCACCAGTTTTCCTGAAAACTAAACAACTGTGCAATAAGTTTAAAAAGATGCTCTTCAGTAGCCAAAGAATAGTAATTAAATTTGGTTTATTTGGTTTACTGCTCTCTCCTAATCCCTATTTGCTGAGACCTAAGGAAGATAACATTTGCAGAGCCTGTGCCAGATTTCCATTCAGGTTTCTCTCATCCAAAAGATGATTAAAAACCTGAGAGGAATCAAAGACCTTGAGAATCTTCAGGAAATGCTAAGGAAACAAGTGTCTGCTATTCTGCAGCTACTAAAGCATCTGCTGATCATATCTGCTCACTGTGGAAGTGCCACCTCGCCCATGCACAAGGTGTTTGTAACAGGGTGCAAGCTCTGTGTAAACCTGCTAATTCCAGAGCCTGGTGCTGTGTCTTTGCAGGGCTCACATGACCAAGTATGAGATCCTGCCCTCTGGCAGGCGCTACACTGCCAGGAGGGGAAAAGCAGCCACGCTGGCAGGGAATGAATACCCTCTCCACCAGGAAAACTCCAACATGTGCAAGAAGGTGTTTGGCGCAAAGTCCGACTCTGCCGGCAGCTGGTTTTGAGAGCGGGAGCCGAGCTCCCGCTTTCCTGAATCCCCCAGTGACTCAGGCTGCGCGTACCTTACCAACCTGGAGCTTGACCTTGCGCTGCTGCACTTGATGGGAAATTTGCCATTGATTTCAACGGGCCAGGATCAAACTCTCAGTGCGTGCACAGTGTTTACATATTAACCTATATTTAAAACTTTTGTAAAAAGGGAAAAAAAAAACCCTCAGGCAAATAAATACCAATTTGGTAGCATTCCATGCACTCCCTTAAGGGTGGTGCTTGTTCTTGATTTTTACTTTTTTGTGCCAAAAAGCAAAAGTAATCCTTCCTTTTTCTTTCTTGGGGAATACAAAAGTCTGTGTTTTTGATGTGCAGGAAGAAAAATTATGATGTATAAAGAATGATTATTTGTAAATGTATTTTAAAGTATTTAGGTGTTTTAGGCCTATGACCAATCCTCATTCAAATATTCAATTTTCAAGTACAATTAACATCCAGATAGGACCATGAATTCCTGCTTAGTCAGTATTGCCTGTTTACAAAAAAGGAGGTTTTATTTTACATAATTTTGAAGAATTTTGTTGGGTTTTTTAAGCAGGCAGAACTCAGTTATTATTATTTATCTTTTGGAGTTTTTTTATTAACTGCTGTAGTTAAATACAATTGATTAACAGTATGAGGTTATGTTTCCAGAAGGACTTACAGTTGTCTTAATTCTGTTCTCACTGAAATCAATGGTGTAATTTCTGTAGCTACCAGAAGCAGGAGCAGAGTTAAGCCAACACTGGCTGCCCATCAAGGTTGCCTCCTAAAAATTTGTCTCCCTGTTTGTATTCAAGGCAGGTGTATTTAAAAAAATTGAGCACCCACTAAGGGAATTCTGAAAGATGAAGAAGGAAAGGGTTGTGAAAAAAATAGATTTTGGATCCACAATTTAGCAAAGCCTATGCTGAGCCAGAACATTTTCTTCTAGGTAACTTAGGCTTGTATTTCAATGCAAAAAAAAAGTAATCAGTACTCAGAAAAGTCCTTAGATTAAAATTACTTATACACTTCAAGTAGTGTCTTCATAGGATCTGTGGGAAAAAAAAAAACAAAAAGTTTTACATTTACATCAGCATTGCAGATTAAAAAAAAATATATCCCATCCCATCTCAGCTGATCTCTGATCCATCTGATTTAATTTTTATAGGACAAGGTGGGCAATTGCTGTTCACAAAAAAAGTAAAATAAAAAGCCAAGAACAATTGTTTATTTAAAAAAAAAAAAAAACAAACCCAAAAGCAGGCAGGAAAAACTTATAAATTGCCATGAAAAAAAAATAAATTATCACAAGATTAGGAAAAAAAAAATCCAAATTATTTTGTGTTGTAAAAAACCAAGAGTACAGACACCTGCAAAAATCAAACTGTCAGTGGTATGAAATAGTCTGCTTGTCTTTCCTGAAAATGCTGGCACATTTCTAGTCAAAGACTAAATAAAACAGGTAAAAATACACTGTGAAGAAATTGTTTCCAGTCTTATTGTCTGTTACTTTCTGATTAGGGAAAGCCTGTCACTGGGGAAGGAATGCTGTTGATGGGGTAAGAGGCACCATTTTCACAATATGAAGCAATAACTTAGGTTGGCACTCACTCGTCCTGGGCTCCCTCTCTGATCAGGAGACCTCCAGCTGGATCTGCCAGGGGCTGGAGGTGCCTGCCCAGACCCTCTGCCCAGAGGAGAGGTAAGACCCAGGCACTCCTCCTCAGTGTCAATTCTGCCCTCAACATCCACTCACAGTCTGCACCCTCCGTGCTGTAGACCTGATACCTCCACTACTGTTCCAGGATCAAACTGAACACAAGCTTTGGCATTTGTTATTTCTACTTGCTCTTTGTGTCACACACAAAAAAAAATAAGAGCAGAGCTACTTACTCACCTAGCAAGAGTCAGTCTCCTCCTGCAGTGAACTGACACCCTAAATATAGAAGGTGGACAATGAAATAGTTGCCATGACCATTTTTCTTGGAAAGAGTGGAGATAGCAACAGATCACACCTCAGCCCCACTCTGCCAGGCTTGCCTGTCAATTTATGACCCAAAATCAGAATAAAAAGGGTTCTAGGTAATGCAATTTACATCTGTAAGATCTTTGATACCAGTAATCCCACTGCAAGGCTTACCCTTTCTCAATTTTATCAAATTGAAGAACCAGCCTTTAAAAGGAAATTGTGGACCTCCCACAGCTTTGACACTTAAGTTTTGACACCTGAGACCCACATTGCTCCTTCAGAAGTGATACGTGTCTTTGTGGATACCCGCTGGTATGGCAGCAGATGCTTCTGAAACTATCTGACCCCAACAGCTGGACATAATGGGGATTCCAAGAGAGGTTTAGTCCAGCAGCTGGCTAATGGAAGGCCATGGCTTCCTTACTTGGGCTCCATAGCTACGGAAACAACAAAAGTAACAAACTTCTAAAAATAAGGTGAAATTAATACATTGCTCGAGCCTGAATTTGAAGGGAAAACACACTTAGGGTTACAAACAAAGCAAATTCTCTGTTTATCAGATCAGTGGGGGCTAATCAAGATGTAGAATATGTATTTAATAATGGTATTACATGTACTTTCAAGTAAACAGCAGTGGTAGCAATTAAACAATTCATACATGAAGTTTAGAGAAGCAAACAAATGCTCGTCATTTCTAATTGGAAGCCACAGAAGGAGCAGTGCAATGATAATCCAGCTAAGTCCACAAAGCAACCCACTTGCAATACAGACTTGGAAAGTTTCCCTTTCAGGTTTCCAGGAGTGCTAGTTTTTAAAGAGTATTTTTCATCTACTCTTAAAAAAATATCCATATAT
The DNA here is from genome assembly GCF_001522545.3 of Parus major. Taxonomy (NCBI): domain Eukaryota; kingdom Metazoa; phylum Chordata; class Aves; order Passeriformes; family Paridae; genus Parus; species Parus major. The sequence goes on from NC_031771.1 coordinate 19,995,811, forward strand.
ATAGGGATACAGTTTGGGTTTGGCAGGGAGATTACATGTTCTCAACAGCGACAAGCCCAGGGGTCAGCAGTTCTAAAATAGGTGCCTTATTTTTTTAGATTTTTTTTTTTTAGAGTTATGTTCTATGTTTGGATAGCTTGTTTAAATCTGACATGAGGGAATTATCTGCTTCTCATTTTACTTTGTCCCTGCTCCTTTTGACAATAGAGTTGCACTTTTACCGTTTAGGTCTCATCATTCCTACAAGTGATATTTTAATGACTATGTAGAAACTTACAAGATTTTCTCCAACAATCCTTGAAAATGCCATATTCTACCTTTCAGTTTATTTGAGGTATTGTAAGAAATCCTCATACTTTCATTTCAGTGGATTTGTGTGGTGTGAGGCACTTTGTTGCTGGACAAACACCTCTTGCAAAACTGGACCTCTTAGGGAAAGGTTAAAGTTCACGTCTCTCAGCTTATTTACTTTTGACCTCTCTTTTGTAGAGGTTTCAGCTTAAATTTTCCATCTCTTGTGAGAAAGTGCTGTGAAGATCTTATAACGGAGCTCCACTGAAATCAGGCACCAGGAGCTCACCTTCAGGAAAAGTAGAGCTCCCAAATTTTCTAGTTCACAACCCCAGGTTCCTTTGCAGTTTCAGACTTCTCTGATTTTAACAAAGTGATCCAAGGCCTTTTTCCCTGCTCTACACACCCACTATTGTTTTGTGTCAGTTTTGGTCACCCTTTATCTCCTGGTAACCCAGCTTGCTCCTGTTCAGCTAAGCTGGTGTGGCTGTGCTCTTCCCAGTTTATTCCTCCCACTTCCCCATTCTTCCTTTCAACATCTGTTCTCATTCCAACCTCAAGTCTTTTGGGGCTGCCACGTGTGTGTCTGTATGGGAATCACTGCCTAAACATCAGCAGTGAAGCCACCAAGGATATCTATTTTGGATGCAGTCCTAAGGTACAAATTCCAAAGAATCTGGAAAGAGGGGGAGGGAGAAAGTCACAAACACCAAAGGACTGTTTTACCACTGAATTTGTGCTTCCAGCAAGGTGGGAAGGTCATGTAGCCGTGTGTTGGAAGGATAAGCAAATTCACAGCAGGTGTCTTCATATTGTCCTGCTTGCAGATAAATAATGAGGCGGGAATCAGTTTTCCTTTGGGAATCAGTTTTCCTTTAAGTATCTTGGGTACAAGATTAAAAGGAAAGCCCATTTTAATGTGCTCCTTACATACTGAAATCTGAGAAGTAAAAGTGTTCTTCTAAACTGCAAAACTAATAATTTAGTTTTATTTTGGGATTTTTTGGTGTTCATGTGTTTTTAAACACTTGGACCTAATGACAGAAACCTTCTCAATCTCCGTGAAGACAGAAGAACACACTGAAGCAGCAAAAGATTTTTCCTAGTAATAATTCAAACAATAATGCTATCCACTAATAAACTCATCTTATCTTGTCTTGTATTGCAATATTGGGCAATGAAAATAACATAGAGAGTGAGCAGAAAAAAGTTATTCACCCCACCAATTGCTCTCTCTGAACACATTACAACAGACAAAAATGCAGTTCTTTGGATACCCAAACCCATACACCAGTCAAAGTTAGTTCACTGAAACTGAGGATTTCTTTCTTAAATTATACTTGGGTAAAAAAAAAAAAAAAGTAATGCCAACTTCCCTATGTCCTAAGAGGAAAGGATAAAGAGGGATCAGGCCAGAAAGAGACTTTCAATGTTGGGACAAACCCAGGGACACCCTGAGTGTGGGGTTTTTGATCTGCTCTCTTGTGAAATCCTTGCTTCTGTTGCTGTTTACATGTTGAACCAAGTAATGCCTCTGTTTTCACTCGTTCTTTACAACAGCCAAGGTAACTTTGCAAATATACAACCAAGAAGGACTGCAGGCTTGCTTGCAGTGTGTCTTTTACTGAAAAATACATTTTATTTGTCATAACATTCAAGAAAAAAACAAAACAAAACAAACCCCAACATAATACAAATGCCAACTCATTCAGTTACAGACTTTGGTACTTGGTGGTTTCAGACAGTCTGTTCTCACGTGGCTGTGACACACTGAAGTGTTCCCACTGTGCAATTCCCAGAGCGACTCCGCCGTCCTTCAATCCCAGGCCCACATCGTGGGATCACTTCAGGTTTCAGCTACACACTTGCCACAGTGTTGTCTCCATTGAGAGCAGCTCAGAGAGTCCATTTCTCTCCAGTTATACATCTTCTGTTTCTTAATTCTTCCTCCACAGGCAACAATCATCAACACGTTCATGGCATTTTCCCCTTTTCCTTACAGCCCACCCCTCTCTCATCAGACATACCACCCACATCCTCTTAACAATCATTATCCTTCACATTTGCACTTTTAAATATCTTTACACCGATAACTAACACACCCCTTTAAAAATGAAAGGAAAAAGGAAGGGGTGGGGGGCAAAAAAAAGAAAATTTAAAAAAAAAGAAATAGGTGGGAAAAAAAAAAAGCACAAGCATTTTTGAAGTATGTGTTCTCAGGTAGCCACAAGTTAATGGCAATATATAAGCATAAGGAATGACACTTTGGCCATCAACAATAAAGAATAAAGGTAGCATTGAATACAGACAAGGGGGAAAAACACCCCACACAACCCATAAATACATTTCAAATCATTCACCAATTGATTCACCAAGGGCTAAATTTGATACTGAGTGAAATCAACCCTGTTGCAAAAGACCAGAACAACATTCTGATGCATCACTCCAGTCCCACTCAAACTCTTTTAATTGGATCCTGACCTAAAATGCATGGAGAGTTGGCTGGCGCAGCCCCCAAACCCTGACAGCAGGGCTGGGAGGGAACTTGGGTGGTGCCCAGGATTTTGCCCTGCTTTGCACATGGGGTGAATTTCAGCCGTAACATACTATGACTGCACTGTGAAACATATAATACTAGCAGCTTGTGAGCCCTGACATGGAGGACTTGACTCTAATCCAAGATATGTGGTTACACATCACCCCATCCACTGGAGAAATTCACCACTGGGTATACATGGAGGAGCACCATATTACCAGAGTTTTTTTCTGGTGACGTTTTGCGGCATTATCTGCTGGGTCCGGCTTGACTCAAGGCCAGAGCTCGGGTTTTGGAAAGTGAAGAACCTGGTGCTCAGGTCTGCAAGGCACTCAGCACTCTGGGATGAGTTCAGCAAAGCTTTGCATAGATGGGAGAAGGAAAAAGTCCTTCCATTGAAGTCCCCAGGAATCTGTTTAGATATCTGAAGTTGGAGATGCATGTGAAGGCTTTGCTGGGTTTGCAAAGCGAAGCACCTTGCAAAACTGACCCCTTGATGCAAACGAGAAGTCTTTTTAGTAACAGACAAAATCAAGTAAACACTGTTTGACATTAGTATTGACACATTCCACTGAAGTAATCTCCCCTGAGAAAATAAATAGCTGTTGGTATTCCTTCATTCAATTGCTTTCATCTCCACAGGCAGTGAAAAAAAAAAAAAACCCTGCAAAATTTGCCTCCAACAAACACATGTTGAAATCCTGGGCACTTGTTTTCTATGCATTTTTTTCTTTCCTTTCAAGTACACCGGGTGAAACTGTAAACCTGAGGTTGTGTGTGCAAACCTGTATCTTGTAAACTGCAACGTGAAACTCCACTCCGAGCACCGAAACAGGAAAAGGTAGGACAGAAACATTTTGGAACAGGGATGCTAGTATTATATTGAACGTCCTGCACACGTGTGTGTCACAGGGAACCATCTACTCTGGTACCTGCACTGTCCTGCAGTCCCAAGTACTGTTCTGTTTTACACTGATACTCTAATCACAACACCTATGGACTTATCAGGCATGAGGAAGGTGGAGAAGCGTTCGTCTCCTTTAAGAGGCAGCCAGCTCAAATCCCAGTGGGAAGTTAAAGCTTGTAATGCAGACTGTACAGCTGAGGAGCACAGGGGTCAGCCTTACACGATACGTGCTCCAGCTGGGCACACCAAGCTCTTTAAAAAGGGTTACAATAGTCACTGGATTTCCACAAAGATGAAAATGGGTGAGAAGATACATGAGAAAGCTGCTATCTGCACACTTGTAGGGATCTCATCCTGAGGGCAATTACACTTTGTGCCTGTAAACAAATAAATTGCATTGAAATACAATCTCACACATATGGTTAAAGACAGTTCTACCTGAGTTTTCTGTACCTTGTGAGTTACTCAGAAAAATGAAAACCCAGGGTTTATTTTAAAAATGGGAAACTGAAACAGCTGGAGGAAAATCCTGCCTATGGGAAAATGCTTAAATAAAGACTTCTGGGGTTTATATTTAGACTTTAGAATTCTAATCTGTTACACCTCAAGAAAGCATTATCTTACGTAATTTAGGTTTGCTTTTACATTTATTTTCTTCCCAAAGTGCTTCACTTAAAATTTTGGGCAGGGACTACTGAATTTTAGTTTTACTGTCATAATAACAATTCTCTTTTGGTGAGACAAAGTAGTTGCTGGTAACAAAATAATCAGTTTGAGCAGAGCTGGACATATAAATTACAGCACTGTCAATAATCTTATAGTATATTTTTTTGTTTGAAAGGTAAATATTTTCTTAGCAAATTGTAATTGTAGCCCTAAGATAAACCTGTCAAATAGCTAAAGAAAAAACTGTAGTACTGAGGCTGTAACATTGAAAAAATCCTCTCACTGGGCAGTGTCTAGGATCATGTTCTCAACAATGTTGTAATTTAAAGAAGAATAAACTGCAGTCTTAAAGAGAAACAAATGCTGTGCTCTCCTTCAGAACCAGGATTTTAAAATATTACATTCAATTTCTGGTTTCCCAGTATTTAAACACTGTCATATTTAAGGCAGCTTGTGATATTCAAGACAGAACAGAGGAGCAAACAAAAAATGAAAGCAATCAAATGTGTTTTCTGACATTTACACAGTTTGTTTTGAACCATGCCAAAAAATAAACATTAAAGATAGATTTAACACTACAGCTCTTTTTCATTTGCAATTCCAAGTGAGAAGCAGAGATTACAAAAAAACACCTGATTGCAAATTGTGACTAAAACCTGTATGGAAGACCCTCATTTACTGCAACAAGAGAGAGCAGAGGGCTTTATTTTATTTTTGAGGAGCTGCAGGGCTGCACTGGATCATCACAACATATTCCAGGGACCTGAATGAAGCTGTGTGATGATCCACACTGGAACACTGCTGCATTTGCACCCTGCATTTCACAAACAGCTGTAGTGGCATCTCTACCATTAGCTACCAGCACAGAGGCAATGCCAAAAGCCTGGAGATCAGTACAAAAAGAACTTTGCACAAAATAACGCAGGAATTTAGTGTTGCTCACATAATTAAAAGTAGGCATACTCCAAAACAGGGGGGCATTTAGGAGAAAATAAGAAACTTACATGCTTGTTTTGTATGATGAAGCAAAAAAAATCAAGAAAACTGTAGAAGCAGTTTTTAGGATTAATGTTGAAGAGTTACCAATTGTATTTCAAATTAAAGAAGCATAATTCTTCTTCCTTATCCCTGTAAAAGAAATAAACAAACAAAACCAGAAAAGCATCATTAATACAATCTGAACAATATTTATTCCTCTAGAGAAGTGCCTAAGTACCTCTTTTGCTGTCACACTATTCTTGCTCCTCATTTCCTAAGCTACTGCCAGCAATCAGACAAGGGCACCCAACTTTTTGTACTGAGTCAATTGTTGGGCAGCCCTGGTTTTTTGAGCAGAGCCCATCCTTGCTGCTCAAGGTGTGGAATGTGCTGGGAGCCCCACAGCTCCCAGCAGACTGGTCCTGGGGAACCCCATGGACATAGGTGGAAAGAGGGTGGTGTGACTTATGTGGGATTTAAGCAATCCATCCGCTCAGTTAAAGACCTGGGCACTTTCCTTACCAACACAGCATCCAGCATGGAACACAGCAGGAAAAGGGAAACAACCCAGACCCACATGCTCTAAGATTTGTGGACTTAACACTTAAATACTGGCTCAGGAAATCACCCTGGGCAGGAGGGGTCACTAAGGCCACCATAAACTTTTATTGGTACCAGGGCTCAGCGCTACTGAAATGTTTCCAAAGCAGCCACAGTTTTGAACACAAGGTCATGCTTTTTTCCATTTGTAGACTGATTTACTAGATCAAAAGTTGGAGCCTGTTTGGTTCTTGGAATATTCCAGTATTTCCTATTAAAACTGGATAAATTCTTTACTAAATTCTCAGCAAAGGCCTCAGCATAAGTAAATCCTATGTACTGCATACTACACTGTAAGTTGACTTCTTAACTCTAGTGATGTAGAACATACATCCTGCTGAACAGGGAACAACTAAAACAAAGCTTAAAAGTATTAATTTATGAGCCTTTAAAAATCATTTTTATATACTATCCACACAAAATTAATTTTTAAAGGCAGGCATAGATTATGATAGCAGTTGGGAAGAAAACGCAACTAATAAGTATATTTACACACGTATTCCTGTACTTATAATGTGTTTATGGTCATGGTTTAAACAGAACAATGAAAAATACCCTTCTAATATTGGCAGTACAATTTACTACAGTTGATTTCTACTTTGCTACCTGTTCTTTTCTCATTATTTACCTAACCCAAGGCAGCAACTCCAGAGAGTAAAATGTGTTAAAAACACATTTTTATTTATTATTTATGCTGGGAATGAGCTCTTGTCAGGCAGTTCACTCTCTACAGGTTGGTTCTGTCTAGGCTTAAATGCAAGTTTATTTGAACTAAAAGCATCAAGGAAGAAGTGCAGCAGGCAAGGATGATGTTGCTAAAGCTCCCCACTTACACTGAGAAAAGATAAAAGAGAGAAGCAACCTTATGATATCACTCACAAATATGTCCATATTTTCCACTCTTTTCTGCATATCAAAAACTTAAGAATAGTTCAGAAATGGCAGCTTGGATTTCGTCAGATTGCTGGGATCCATTTTATCCCAGTGATTATGCAGAAAAGAGCACCAGATACAAAGGGCAGTGCTGGAAGAGCAGCAGATGTGCAGAGGATTTGGCATCAATCCACCACAGGTATCACACCATTACCAAAACCTCAAGTCACACTGACCTCCCACAGGTGACAGAGACCAAGATGGAGCAGTCAACAACAGTGATACAGCTTGTGAATGAAGATGTGAAAGAAACAGAGCAATGAAGGGAAGAAGATAATATGGGAAATGCAGAAAGGAATTCAGGAGTGGAGAAAAGGATCATTCATTCAGTTCATTTTGCCTAGTTAAAAAAAAAAAAGGACCTGAAAGGACAGTACTTTATTTAACTCACACTCCAAGGACAAAATCTGGCTGATTTAAAATCCATTTTAGGATCTGCACAACATTGCTGCAATCAAAAAACCCTGGTCTGGTGTGAAAGCAACTAACTGGAATTTAAAAAGTCAATAACAGTTCACCCTTAGATTCACAGGAAATTACATGGGTGTTCTTGTTATGGGAAAAACACCATGATGAGCAAACAAATGCTTTTCATTAGGAATTAAATGGCAAAAGATACAGGAAAATAATGTAACACAAAAGACAAAGTAGATAATAAAAGAGAGAAGAAGAATTATCCACAGGTACATGAAAATTCTGTAGGTGAATGAAAATAACAGGAAGAAGAAGGCTACACATGTGATTCCTCTCTGGCGTATACCTAATTTTCCACTGAGAGGTAAGATACAGGAATAACCAAAGTCTAATGACAAGGTAAGTGTATCCTGCAGCATGCAGTTAAAATTGTTTCTTTTAAGACTATCAGAACAGGTCAAGGGGAAAAAGTGCATCCATTGTCCAGCAGCAGGACACCTCCCTCAGCAGGTCTGAGACAGCCCAGAGGGGGCATCCCTGTCTGTATTGGACAATGATCAGTCATGACCTTGGCATGGTCAAAGATTGAAAGGGTGGTAAAATTAAACTGAAGTCTGCACACTGCTGAATGACCTGTACGGAGTACGCACATTTTTGCATCATCAGTCTTTTGGGGCAGCTCTCACACAGTTTTGCAGTGCTGGAGTTCTGACACAGCACAACAAAGCAGAGCTTCTGTTTTAACGTCACCAGTGAGAAAGAGCAATTTGGTGAGAACATCACCTGCCTCATCAGGCACTGAAGACTAAATACAAGATAACAGGATAAGCCTCTGGGAACTGAGGGGCAGGGCACACCAGGAAATATGATGTTTTTCACTTTTAAAGAGTGACACAAGAAAAGCTGGAGGTTTTTGTTTAAACAGCTACTGTTACAAATATGTCTACTCTATACCCCACCTTTTAAAAAACGTCAAGTCTCTGATCTGAAATCTAACAAATTCCTTCTGCTAGCAGTCTCAAATCAACCTCCAAATGGAAAACAGCTACTTTTTAAACTAATTTTTGCCATTTCATCTAGGTTCTCTGACTTTACTGGCAAGATGAACTCAAGTAGCACAGCAGAGCTCACGTTAAATTGACATGTTGTCTGAGTGACCCATAAGGGCCAAAGAAAACAACTTCATCCACAGCCAGGATAAAAGAATGGAACTTTCGAGATAAAGTAATTACAAGAAGAGAAGTAAGTGTATAAATCACACAATAAGGTTTCATTCAATAAATAATCTACTATGCAGCAGATGATGCAAACTAAAAAAAAAATATTAAAGCAAAATAAATAACCCAAGTGCTGGAAGACAAAATTTACCCTCAAGCATGCAACTGACAAAGCTCAGCACAAACTGGTGGCAAACTTCTGAGTGTTGCCACTCTTCCACTCTTTCTCTTTGCCTTTTCCTATACACCAGAAAACCGACTCTGTGAGTTCTTGGAAAGCCACAGAAGATTGGTGGCAGCTCTGCCTAATACTGCAAGGGATAAAGATGAGCCATGCATTCTAATGTAAGAGGCAGAAGGAGCAGTGACACCAATCCTGAGGGCACTTCTGTAATGTTTCAGGCCTTTTAAAATGAAATGTCATCTTCTTTGGCTATTTTGCACAGCACACTGCACCATGCTGGTTTCAGAGCATGCTGTATGCCCAGTCTCATGCCCTCCCCCTTGCTCCAGGACAGGCACTCGGTGCCCCTGCATGCACATCCCTGAATTTGGAGGCTGGCCCTAGGTTACAGCCCCAGGTAGCTGGACACTGCCAGGACTCTGGCACTCAAAGCTCAGAGCTGCTGTGTAAAACTGTGTTTTGCAGCAGTGCTCCAGGGAGCAGCTGTGGGCACCTCCGCTCCTGCCAGCAGCCACATGGCTCCAGGAGAGCACACCTGGGACTGCTCCACGCATCCTGCTCCCTCACCCCACTAACAAGAATGACCCAAAAGAAGGGTTTGCTTCTCTCAGACCCCTCTCTCACTCTTCTTGATGTTGTGGAGAAACAGGTTCAGGGGAAAAAGAAAGGTGCTCTCCTCCCCTTGGGAGAAAGAGGTGAGAAGTGAGATGAGAAAGATGTGTTGCCAAGGAGAAGGGGCTCCTTCATGGCTTGCAAGATGGGTCCAGATGATGGATCCAGAGATGCCCAACCACTGTCATTCCTGAGAGCAATGGGAGATGCCTCAGCCATGGAGCTGCACAAATACAGTCTGTGTGATGAGCAGCTATGGTGTGCTTCTCTGAAACTGCCAAAAAAAGAAGCTGCAAGGAATACTGAACTGCACCAAGAGGTGTGCCTAACCTTTCTATATTTTACGCCCTGGTGAGGACCTTCTGTCCCCTGAGGAGAAGCTGTGGCACTGCTGTCATTTGGCCATTACCCCTGACCCATCACCGGTGACTGCCGTGCCCGACTCACCCGCGCTCTTCACCGGTGCTCCACCACGAAGCGCATGGTGGTGCCGTCGAAGGAGGGCGGCGCGACGATCCGAGGGCCGGTGGCCGGCGCTGTGATGCTGATGACCGGCTTCGCCTCGGCTGCCCCGTGCCGCGGCGGCGGCGGGCCCTTGCTCGTAGCCACGTAGTAGGGACTCTCGGCAAAAGCCGCCTCTGGCGCGGCGGGGCTGCCAGGCTCTGCCGGGGCGCTGGCATCGCTGCCCGTGTGGGACAGCGGGCGCTGCAGGGCCCCGGCGGGCAGCACGGCGGCGGCGGGCAGGAGCCCGGGGTACAGCATGTACGTGGCGCCGTAGGCACCGGCATTGAGGGCGAGGGGCGAGAGAGGCAGCGGGACGGGAGCGACGGCCGGCTGCTGGGGCACCGGCACCTCCACGTACTGCCCGGTCTCGGGGTCGAAGAGGCGCCGCTTGAGGGGCTGCTGCACAGGCGTGTCCACCAGGTAGTACTGCCCGGTGCTCACGTCCAGCAGCACCTTGCGCTGCGTCTGCGGGAAGGGCTCGGCCGCTGTGGCCGCGGCGGGCACGGAGGGCGAGAAGCAGAGCAGCGGCGGCGGCGCGGAGCCGGGCAGGGCGAAGGGCAGCTGCGGGCGGTACAGGG
>NC_031771.1:20006861-20070139 GCF_001522545.3 Parus major
CGGCAGCGGCAGCGGCGGAGGGTCGGGACCCGGCGCCCCGCTCCTGGCTGGCGATAAGAGAGAGGACGTGGCTGTCGGTGATGGGCAGAGGGTCGCTCTTGCGCTTCCACTCGCGATTGTTGAAGCTGTAAAGCTCCTCCATGCTCCGCACCGCCGCTGTCAGCTTCTCCAGCGCGTTCTGCACCGGCGCTGACTTGCTCTCCTCCCGCGGGTCCTCCTCCGGTCCCCGGCCCCTCTCGGCGGGAGGCGGCGGGGGCTGGTGCCGCCAGGGCGCGGAGGATTTCGAGACGATCTTGAGCACAGCCGGCTGGCGAGCATCGCTCTTGTTGGGGGCGATGGTGGCCACTGGCAGCCTGCCCGAGGTGCGGTGCACCAGGACGGTGCCCTCCGCGGGGCAGGCGGGCGCCTTGCCCCCCGCCTTGGCCCCCGCCTCGGTGGGCTTGGTGCCGGTGTGGCCGACCGCCTGGCAGGTGATGACCACGGGGGAGAGCGACCGGGGGACACCGGCGATGACCAGCTGCTGCCGAGGCTTCTGCTCCGGGCCGCCTTGCTCGGAGGCGCCGCTGCCCTTGTCGCTGCTGTTATCCCCCGAATCAGCGCTGTAGGAGCTTTTGATGAGCTTCCGCACGTCCCGCACCTGGTGGAGGATCCCCTGGGCTTTGTACTTGCTGTCCCTCACGTCGCGCACCAGAAACTGGGGCACCTTGTCGGGGCCGTCGGCGGCCTTGAGAGGCTTGAGTGGCTGTCCCCTGCCCTCCTCCTGCGGTCGGCCTGCGATCTGCGGCGTCAGCAGCTGGGCGATGCTGAAAGCGGCGTCCCGGGGCTGCTGCAGGCTGCCCAGGCTGATCTTGATCTCGGGGGCTTTGGGCTTGGCGGCGGGGGGCGAGGAGGCGGCGGCGGCCGCGGCGGAGCACTTGGTCGCCCTCTTGCCGGGTTCCTTCTCCCGAGGGGTGTGCTGAATGGCGGGGACGAACAGGCGGGACATCTTGGTGGACTTGCCGGCGGAGATCTCACCCAGGTCGGCTCGCCAGTCGTGCTTGGGAGAGAGTTTCAGCTTACCGACGGGCGCCCTCTCCTCCTTCCTTTCCGCCTCCCGCTCCTTCCAGGACCTGAAGGCGCTGTTCTGGCTGCGGAGGAAGGTGGCCTTGATGGCCTCCGAGGCGCTGCGCTTCACCTCGCACAGCTCCTCTGACAGCGCCCGGTCCAGGCTGCGGTTCCCCTCGCGGGGCGTCGACGCCTTGGAGGCCGGAGACCGGCCCCCGCCGCCCTCGCCCGCATCCTCTGCCGGCGCCGCGGTGCAGTCCGAGCCGCCCTCCGAGTGTCGGGAGTTCTGCCGCTGCACGCCACCCTCCCGCTGCCGCTCCCGGCCGCCGCTGCTGCCGGTGGGTTCCGGCTCCCGGCCCGCGCCCGGCCCGCTGTAGGAGGTGTCGGTGATCTCGCCCCGCTCCATTTTGAACTCGTGCTCCAGCTGCATCTTCTTGGAGATGACGTTTTTGAGGAGGCTGGAGGCGAACCTGGACTTCTTGCTGGGCCCCTTCCCGCCGCCCTCCGCCGCCGGCGGCTCCCCGGCCTCGGCGGCATCGCCGAGGTCCAGCAGGGTCACCACCCGGGAGCCCGCCCGCAGCCGCCGCGGCGTTTCCACGTGGGCGATCTCCCCGTCGAGCTTGCTGACCACGAACTCGAGGGCTTTGGTCTGCGAGCGGCCGGAGCGCAGCAGGCTGGGCTCGGCTCTCGGCCCCAGACTGCCGCACTTGAGGTCCAGGTAGGTGGACCAGCGGTTGATGCCCAGGGCATTGTCGGACAGGGAGGCGGTGGAGGCCCGGGAGCCGGGGCGCAGGGTGTCGAAATAGGGGTACGCCAGGCTGCGGAAAGCCCTGGCCGTAAGGTTTCGCACCTCTTTGTCGGCATCGTCCAGCTCGCTGACGGCGCTGGAGGCGCCGCTCGAGTGCTCCCCTGCCCTGGCGGCCCCGCACCGCGTCTGCAGCCGCGCGGGCACCGCGATGAACTTTTTCGCGTGGTCGCGGACCGCATCCTGTTTTAAACTCGCACTGCGGTCGGGAGCCGCGGCGACACGGAGACTCATGTCGCTTTCATGCTTGGCAGCGTAAACAGTGTTTTGCTTTCCGTGCACGTTGCTAGACTCATTTATAGCCCGGGAAGCGGCTTTGATTGATAGGAGAAGCTGGGCGCCCGGGCTCCCGCCGGGGCGGCCGGGCTGCTTGGACCGGCTTTCCCCCGAGCTGGCGCGCTTGTCCCCGCCGGGGGTGTCGTGTTCGGAGGTAAGGCTGACGATCTCGGTGCTGCTGGTGTTGTCGATGCTGTCCGTCTGGTTGTTAGGGTCACTGGTGGTCGTGCTAAGGTAGCAGCTATTCTCCTCCTCCTCCGTCAGCGTGTCCCCCGGGGTCTCGTCGCTCCCGAAGGAGGCGTAGTCAACGAAGGAGTAGATCACGTTGTTATCCTCGAAGTCCCAGCGGGCGGCCAGCCCCGCGTCGAAGTCCATGTCGTGGTCCACCTCGCTGAGCTGGATCTCCTGCGTGCTGATATAGTGCGCCTCGTCGCGGCCGCCGCCGGGAGGGGTGCCCGGGGGGGCGCCGGGGGGAGTCGCCTTGCGCCCCGCGACCTCATCCTCCACTTCGCTTTCGTAGCCGAAGGAGGACGAGGAGGTTTTGCCCTCCGTCGACACCGGGTCGCCCATTGCGGGAAAACCGTCCACCTTGGTCACGGGCGAAGGGCAGGAGGAGGAGGAAGACTCCGGGCAGCCCCCCGCCTCCGGCGTCCCGCCGCTCCCCGCCGCTTCCACGGAGCCGGGGCCGCCGTTGTCAGCGCCGCATTCCGCCGCTGCCGGGGAAGGAGGGCGATCCCGCCCGTGGTCCAAGGATGCTTCCTCCTTCCCGCTTCCTCCCCCCGGGGGTCCGCCGCTCGCCGAGTCGCCATCCCCGGTCCCACCGGCTCCGCTGTCCGGTGCGGGACCGGCCTCTCCCTCCGCTCCGCCCGCTGGGGCCAGTTCGGGCTTCTGGCGGCTCTCCTCCGGCTCTTGCGGCGAGCTGCGGATCTCCACGTACGCCGCCTCCTCCTCCTCCTGGACGGGCGCCCCCGGGCCGGGGTTCGGGCTCGGGCTTGTGCTCGGGGGTTCGGGCTCGGGCTTGTGCTCGGGTCCCGCTCAGCCGCCGCGCCCTCCGGGCCGGCTCGGGGGCTGGCGGGCCGCTGGCCGGGCGCGTCCATGCCGGGGCCGTCGGGGCGCGGCAGTGGCCCGCGGGGGCGGGCAGGCACGTGCAGGCCGGGACGGGGGGGGCAGCGGCCGCCCACGCCCTGCCCTCCCTTCTCCTCCTTGCCCTCCCCTCCCCTCCTCTCTCGTCCCCTCCTCCGCCCGGCGCGCCGGCTCCCGGCCCGGGCGGGCATCGCCGCCGGGGGGCGGAGGGGTCGGGCCGGGCTCGGCTCCCCCCGCAGCCTCCGCGGCACAGGGCAGGCGGTCCGGCGGCCGCGGGGGAGCTGGCCCTGCGCATCCCGGCACGGGCCCAGGTCCCACGGGTTTTCTGAGATGGTCTCCGCTTGGGCGGACTATACATAGAGCCGGCGTCACTTAGGCCGGCTGAACGAAATCCTATTTTAAACTTTATTCCCGTGTTTGCCGTAATAAAGGAGCCCGGACAACCCTCGGAAGGGGAGAGCTGCCCGAGAGCTGCCTACAAAGATGCTGCCACTGCCCCGCTCCCCGGGGAGCCGACGACACCGGCTGCAGGAGACAACTCCCAGGGCACCGGCTGAGCGCGCAGCGTGTCAACAGCAAGAGCACCCTCGTTCTACAAGCATCAGTGGCTAAATAGCTATTTTCTTCCCTAAACTATCCCCCTGCACACTGCGTCCCTATCTGCAGGAGGTGTGGTTGCATAGGAACACCCTAAGGATGGCAGCCTGGCCCTGCACCTTTACAGTAGTCTAGAGAGCCACCCGTGTCCAAGAAATCTTTCTCTTTCCAAGAAATGCCGGTTTAGACACAACCAGCACTTAAGACCTATTAATAGGCATTTCTGTGGCATGCCTGACCTTTGGTGGCTGAGAGCTTTACTGAGCAGTCCCCAAGATGACAAACCAAAAATCAGTCCAGCACCATGGAAATTTTGAAAAGGCAAGCGGTTAAACACTGAGGAGAAACAAAGGAAAGTGAGCAGTGCAGATGCAGATAACATCCTAAATTCACAGCTTATAAAACAACATCCCAAATTTACTGTACCTGAACGCTTAGGTGAGAGAGCTGGCATTGGGCTGGTAACACTGAACTGAGGTGGGGGAGAGCTAAAGTGATTTCCACAACCCAGGACCTTACAGCTGCGTGCACTGGCATGGTGTGCAGCTCTGCCAGGGATGCCACAGGACTAGAGGAGCCAAGATGCAAAGCTGATGCCATCCCAGAAGTCTTCCCAGCACTGTCTATGTCAAAACAAGGGTTTCCCAGTGCTCCCAGCTCCTCATCCCACCCTGTAGCCAGGCTGCTCTGCTGCCATCCTCCCCATGGGCTTGCACTGTTCCTGCTGCCTCCTGGAAAAATGATCTGCCTTCTTTACTGAACCCAAGCAGAGCCTTGTGAGGCTCCCTGCAGCAAGGGCAGGCTCATAGCCTGTTTCAGATAAGGGTCTCTGCTGCCTGGAGGAAAACAAGAGAGGTGGCTCCAGTTTTTAATACTCTACATAGATACAGGGTCATTTCTTAGGCTGTAGATTGACAGGATGGAGAATATTACTGAAGCACCAAGTGATATTTTAACAGAAAGACACATCCTCCAAACCTGAGGGTTTGGAGCAAGTCAGGTCATGTGCAGTGACCAGTGCTCCCCAGGCAGCAGGGATAACTGATTTCCATCCTTACTGAGTCTGTCCTGCCTCCGGTGTGCTGTTAACAAGAAGTTGGGCCCCAGCTTTTATGAGTACTGGGCTTTCTCAGCCTTAATCTTAGCCCAGGTTTATGTAGCTTCAACTCCCCTGGTACACACAGCGACTACAGTTCTCCATAGAGCTGTGGTAAATGGCATCCTCATCCCTAAAAACTTCACTTGGTTTCGTGTCCCATCCACACATTGCAGGCTTGCCCCTCTGTCTCAAGCAGCCACAATAAAATCATGACATAACTAGAGAAAGACAGTATTTTAGCATATTTGTAAGAGACATCTTAGTTTTAATTGATGATGGGCTAAGAGTAGATCCTCAAATACAGTCCTTTCCAAATGCCTGGGATGCCGAGGAAAGCATTTTAAACCCTGATCATTCATTGTACTTGGGTGACTGCTGGCAGCTGTAGCAGCCTGGCCTTCTGCTCTGCCTCTGCCTTCCACCAGATGCCTCCTCTCAAGCAAGGTCTCCAAGCCAAGTTCTCAGTGCCCCCACATTCTGATCTCCCAAACCAGGGTCTCGGGTGTCAGTCTCTCACACCTTACTCTGCCCTTTACTGCTCGGTTTTCCTGCATTAAGAGCACACAATGAATCAGATCTTTGCTCCCCAAACCTGCACAAGAAAAACTGGTGCTGTTTTTTGGAGTAACAGTTGTTCGTGTGTTCCTGCCAAGATCTCCAGACAAGATCCCCACCAAAATGAGCATCGAAACTTGACTCTTTATTTATCTATTTTCACAGTCTAGTTTCTAGCTATGGCCCTGAGATGTTTTCTTTCTGCCCTTTTCCTCTGGTGTTGTCTTGAACCTAATCTACTCAATCTTACGAACCCAGGCAATGACTCTCCCAACTGAGGCAGAAACCACAACGGAGCACTCATACATGTATGTCTATAACATACTTATGTCTCCAGCACAGGGAATTTATGCCCCTGGTGACAAAAATACATACATAAAATCCACAGCTGTTCTTCTCCCTGTCAGTCACGGCTAGCCCTGGAGGCCTGCATGCCTTAGGCTGTCAGATCAGGGTATTTCCCGTGGCACTAAGACATCACTATACGGTACAGAGCCACACAAATCCTAATGCCAGTTGTAAAAAGTGAGTCTCTGACACCCAGCTTAAGTGCTCTAATCACTGGATGGTGTTAGAAGAGCAGGGGGAAATTAGAAGGATTTCCTCCTCTTTTTTTTTGTATCAGAAATTTCTGCACTGATGCGGCGCCAGCTCCTCCGAGATGCTTTGCTGCAAGTCTGGCCCTGAGCAAAGCATAAAATTCCATGGGGTTTAAGCTTAATGCATTCTCCCCAGCCTTCCCTCTTAGCTACCATGATTGTCAGCTTTTGTAAAGCCTGTTTTGGAGATGTTTAATAGCCTCCATGCATTGCATCAAAGCTTGGGTGCACAGCTTGGACCCAGGGCTGACTTCCCAGGACTGCTCCCCTGTGGCACTGCCTCACAAGGGATCAGAGTGCTTCAACAGCTTTGCAAAAGTGTAGATCATTTTGGGTTTAAGTTTTTTTCTGTATCTATTACAGTTGCCAGAAAAACTTTATAGCAAGCAAAGTGATAGACCTGTTTGTTCACAGTCAAAAGTACACAGGAAAACTGCAGCTCCATCACATCTTCTTGCAAACAGCAATTTCTTGCTCTGTGCTAGCATGACATCTCCACTGATTAATAATCAGATCAATGTGATTTGGTTAATAATGTGGGATGTAAGTAACTAACATGTCATCCTTATGGTCCTAGCAATACTCAGCTGAGGCATGCATTAGCATCAGTGGTTTCCACCTTTAAATCTCTCTCACTCCCTAAAGGTACTAAAGTCTAAGATTTCTGCATCCAAATCTGTCATGAAGTGTTACTGGAGCTGTCCTCACAATCACAGGAAACCTGTATGTTTAATGCCTTTTGTAACACAGTAGGTATTCTTAAACTCTTTCTGGTAAAGATAACAACACACACTCTTTAAACACATTCCGTCCTTTGCTCATAGAGGTTAGGTCAGACAGGTAAAGGTGATGGAGAAAATGCAGACAGGCTGAATTAGCTATGCAGCTTATACATTACTCATGGAAGTAGCAGGGAGGTGGGATTTAAAAGGGATTTGAGAAGAGGCACTTAAAAGCGGAATCAAGAGATGCAGAATGAGGTTGGGGAGGCTGTAACTACACAGTAGGAGACCATACAGAAGAAGGCACAGGGTTTTTTTCCCTTCAACAGAGACAGACAGGGAAGTGAACAACTGGTGGGGGACTATTTAGTTGAGCTTTCTCTGGCTAGGGAAAGGTAAAATATTAATCTGTTAATTTAACCTTAGGAAATGTTAATACCCCTTTACATATTTTAGTTCTTACATTGTGAAGTCATCACAAAGGAGTCATAAAAATCAGACTCATACAGAAGAAAAATCAAAATATTATTTTCATAGAGAAGACAAACATTGTTCCAGTAACTAAGGTGGTCTGCAGGAGAGGTTATGCTTCTTGCATGGAAAGTGATGTCTTTCACAAAAGATAAGGAAACAGCACAAGGATTCTGTTGGATTCTGTGCACACAGCAAGAGACGCTTGCTATAGGTCCAGAGAGGCATGGAGAATAATAGAGTCTTGGGGAGAAGCTTTAATTTTTGGATGATTATTCTCTTGAGTAGTATTTGAATACTGGTGGATTAAATTTTTCTCTCAGTAATTTTCTGGTAACATTCCACATTGACAAAGTGAGCTCTGTGGTAAACTTCACCTTTGAAATCAAAGCAAAAAAATACATTACTGGAGTTTAGATGTGTGTGTTTGTGCATGTGTGTGTTAAGGAGAAGGGAAAACTGAAAACAGTACCCTGATTTTCTCTCAGGACTAGTACCCAAGAAGGAGGGAGAAAATGCCATTTTGGGAAAGAAGAGGTGGATTTGTGGTTTCTTAATAAATGGTGAACCCCAGTACACATTATAAATCTCCAAGTGCTACCAGATACACTGAAATGAAATACTATACCCACATGTGTGTTGGTATGGAAGCTTTCTAGCAAAACCAAGCAAAAATAAAATCAGATTTTTCTGGCTTGCACAAAAATAGTGTTTCTTACAGCATTTAGCAGGGGACTGACTGAAAAAGTACTAAGCAAAAACTGAGTGAAAACCAACACCTGGATGTCTCTAGTCAAGGACATCTTTCCTTTTCCATCCCGAGCCTGTTGAAGAGATTGAGGGGCTCCTAACACTTAACCTCCAAATGTAAACCAAATGTGTATGCCTTCTTGGCAGACCTCTCCCCCTCCCTGAGAGTCAGAACTTTCAGAAGAAACTCCAGAGCTGGTTGGATTCCAAGACCCTAACCTGAATGCTTGAGCTAGCAGGATTCAAAGGCCTTAGCGTGGCTTTCGGAATGGGAGGCCACTTTTCCTCCCAGGATGAGATAGGATCAAGTTCTGGCCACTGCCTTACGCTCTGCAGTGTTCCTGTGTAACTGAGCCCCTGTGAGCAGCAGTGGCTGAAGTGCTGGTGGAACAACATCCCCGCCTTCCCCACGGCTCCCTCTGGCCCTTGCTATAGGCAGCTCCTGCTGGATGCCTTACAAGGGCTGCAGAAGATATACATGTTTTTAAAACAGGTCCTCCCCCTTGCTACCCATCCTTCTCTTCCAGACCCCAAAATCTCGTGCCAAAACAAACAGGCAGAAACATAATCCCAGAACGAGTTTAGATTTCGGCTGTACTTTTCAGTTGTGCTGCAAACACAGTCTAAATATGTGTTCCTGTATTTATATGGGGTGTCTGCTGCTCAGACAAAATAAATCAAATACTTGCTGAATTTTGTGCATGTCAGATTAGACTGTGTCTACAATGTGATACAAGAGAATATTCTGGTGGCTATTACATGTAGACAGCAATAGCACACACAAACTGCGGGAATCTGTTGAATAAGACTAATTATAAACACTTCATTGCTTTCACAAACGTCCTGACAGGTGCCTGTCCAGCCTGCACTGACAAACTTCTGCTTGCAAAGGCTTCCACAGGTCATCTCCCTGGTACCTGATTGTCCATATACCATCAGAAAGATGGTCCTCAGGTCTATCCAGCTTCTCCTTGCTGGAAATCCATTATTTCTGCCACAGATGAAGGAAGAAGATGATTCCTACCCCATGCCACAGGTTTTTTTTCATAACAAAGGGTGACCAGTGTGCTTCCTTCAATCTCCAGCTTTCACTAGGCCTAGGCTGACTATAACTTTACCCGTGGGACACACCAGCTACATCTCCCATCACAGCTCTTTGGGTGTTCCTTAGCCCATCTATAGGTGCAGTGAGAAGTGGTGCCTACGAGGTACCAGGGTGGAGCCTCACTCACAGTGAGAAGAGGGAAGGAATAATTTTGTGTCCTGCTCATCCATTCCTGAGTATCATCAACTGTTTTCATGTTGGCATGATCGTGTCCTTCAGCTGGGCTCTATCCTGAGCATGTTTTCCATTCTTCCACCAGGTACTAATGAAAGTACTGAACAAACACAATGGTGTTGACCCCCGTAAATTCACTGCTAACACAAAGGATTCAGTATTTGTAATTGACCTTCAACTGACAGTCCAAACAGTCTTTTCTCACCTCATAAAACCACCAGCAGAGTGCTTCCCTACCTGGGTAATAGAAGAGAATCGTGCCCTGTGAAAGGCGAACACCATTTCTGTTCTCTCCGCAAAACCCATTGCCCATTTTAGAAGAACTCACCAAGAACAAATCCCATCAAACTCACATTGTTATTTATCTGTTCTTTATGTTTCTCTCTCTTTGCCTACAGGAGTGCAAGTTTAAGCCCACATTGCTCCAGGAACTGAAGTTACGCTGACTGATTTCAACTTTGCTCCTTCCCCCAGATCTCTCAGAGTCCCTCTTCCACAGGAACAACTCTCCCAGGTGGCTGGGTCTGTTCAAATCTTCAGCCATGGGTCTGCTTTGGAAATGAACTTTCCTCAGTGACCCTATTCTTTGTACAGTATTATTGGGTAACCTGAGAATTGCAAATGTATCTAATTATTGGAACCGTGGAGATGATTGCCAAAAAACCCGAAACCGTGACCTTTCCTTGAGTTGTTATCAGCCAAGCTGGTGGGGGGGAAAGAGAGATGATTTATCACTGTTCATTAAAACTACACAAAACTGATTACAGAGGTAGATTTCAGCTGAAAAGTTCAGGCTCAAAACCTGCCTGCATAGTTCAGGGTATTTGGACGTGAGAAAACAAGGAATTATCTCTTGAAGAATGTGAATGTAAATGGATTATATTTTTATGATGTTTTGTGTTATATTTTGAAAGATATCTTTTTTATACTCCAGGTGTTTTTCTTAATTTTCTCACGGTTTGTTAATTTCTTCTTTTTATTACTAGATTTTGTTAAATCTAGTTTTAATATTTTTATATTTTAAAAAAAATAATCCATTTTTAACTGGTATGGGGCCATCACATGGAAACATAAAGCGGTACTATTTTGGTTTTTCCCTCCATTTACTTTAGAATTAAAAATGCAAGTGGTCAGTCTGGATTTTACATGGGATAATACCATTGCTTTATGCAATCAACTGCTTTGCAGAGGGGTTTTGAACTCTGACAACAATTTGTTGACAAAGAAGCGCTCCTACAGAGGAACGTGAGCTGGAGCAGTCAATTGCACACCCGCTCCGAGACCGTAACATGAAATTGCCATGCTTTGGAGAGCAGCCAGCCTTGGATTGGGATTAATTTGCTCCCAGTGTTCAATAAATAACGCCAGGAGGGCCCCGTGGAAGGCGATCCCCGCTGGATATGCAGCACTCCTGCCACGGGGCCTATGTTTGGTCAGCGAGCCGGGTGCGTGCAGCGACCGTCCCGAGGCATTTCTCACTGGGCTTACAGTAAAAGCCAGCTAAAGTGCCTCCCACCACCTGGCACTGACAAGGGGGATCAAGCAGCCCCCGGAGAGAAGCTCCCTGGGGATGGATGGGGCTATATATAGGGGAGCTCGATAAACACCATTATGATCCGCACGCCCTGTGCCTGCCCGGAATTAAGGTCACATCCATGCTTTTGTGTGCAGTTCTCCACTTGGCTCGCTCGGCTTACAAATTAAAGAGTTGCAGGTGAGAAGCTGGCTACGTAATGAGGAGTTATAAATCCAGCCAGTTTCCATCTGACAAAACCTTTTAGTCAGTACGTGAGGCAACTGCAGAGCAAAGTAAGAATCAGGTTTTTAAATCCACGTGTAAAATCCATTGTAAAGGTCAGGTTTATAAGGAGACCATCCCAAAACGCTAATGACATGACAGTTTTATGAGGCTGGAAAATGATAGCTTGGCAGAAGCCGAGTAACACTAGAGCAAGGGATTTATTTAAATTGGACTACTTTTATTTATTTATTTATTTTTATTTTGTCCTTGATCCTTCCAGATCTCACAGAGATGAAAAATGTGTTAAGTAGCTCCCCACATTCAGCTGAGGTAAGAAAAGGTTATTTATATGAGGTGTAATTTTACCCTCCAAAGGTTTTACATATTTTTCTGCAGAATACGTTGTTGAAAGTTATACAGATTTTAATGCCTATATTTTGCAAAAAATACATGAAATACCATCTCTTAATAGCTAGCCTCAGAAGCAGAAATAGGAAGAGTTTCTACAGGAAATTTTACAGTTTTAACCTAGAGAAACTGCATTTCTGCATAGAACAGGAGGAACAACCTATTCAGAAGAGCTTCTAGTCAAATATATTCATTTAACAGAGGTGCATGCACACCCTAAGAGTAAGCCTTTGTGTATCTAACAATAGCAAAATAAATTGCTCTTTTTCATTTGCAATATAAAAATCTCTCTCATCTTAATACTGTTTCTCAAAAAAAGCAGTATCAACACTGAGTCTGGATTTGTTGGCTTATTTTTTTCTTACCTTGTGTAATGAGTTAATTCACCCTCTAGAAGGCTGCAAGCACCTGAACACATCCTTCATCAACTGAGCAGTTCTTGTCGTGCTGACGCTTAATGCAATTTTCATTAAACTGCAGTTTCAAGTTTGCCCTCAAAACATACAATATCTCTCAATCTAAACATAGCTGTAGTTATGCCATAGCATATTACCTGTAGTTATACAAAACATGTAATATCTATCTATAGTTATGCTACATATTTGCATATTCACTTCTGTGTATCCCACAATTCCTTTAATCAACAGGGAAAAACGGGAATATTTTTTAAAATTGGAAAAATAGGGCTACTTTAAACACAAAAATGGTGTATTCTCTTTTCTGCAAGCAGGCTGAGGCTCTCTCTCCAGGCCTGCTACTTTCCTTTACCACAGCATTTTGAGAACACGGACGGTGTCTCGGCACCCAGGGGTGTAGGGTTTAGTAGGGTGCTCTGCACAGGCCTGATCCTGTGAGGTGTTGAGTGCTTCCCAGGAAGCGATGAGCTCTCTGAAATCCCTGTGGCTTACGTCCCCAGGCTGGGCAGACACTGACCACATCTCCCCCGACACCCTGCTGGGAATCCTCCTCCCTGCAGCATGCACCAACCTCGTCCTCAAGTGTCTCCGTTGTGGAGGTTCTCCATTAATAAGTTGATCATCCTGGTAATGAGGCAGGGTGAATTTTGGGCAAATACTGGCTGCTGTGGAGTTTGTTCTTGCCAAAATACTGGAGTATTTCCCCCCTTTGTGGCTAAAGTCTGTAGCTGCTCAGCAATGAGGGCTGGTGTGCAAACCCCCTGGGGCGATGGGCTCCCTGTAGAGCCCAGCTGGATGCTGCAGGTCACTCGTCTTCCCTCAGCCCCAGAGAAAACCAATCCCTGTGGGGTAATGGTCCTACTCCAAAGAAGCCTCTTCTGCTCAGAGTCTCTTGCACTTGCCAGGTGTCTTCTTATCCCTCCACCTGCACCAGCACACCATGGCTGGGGGATCACAGAACTGAGCATGGATCATATTCTGCTTTGGATAACTCCCAAGGCTGAGGGAAATAAGAGGGAAAGCCTTCCCCTTCCTGTGTCTGAATGGTTTCCAAACCTCTCTGTGCATTAAGTTTGGGAAAAGAAAGCAAAAAAGCCCTCTCTGTTACAAAAAATTTGAACACTTAACAACTCTTTCTCCTCTTATGAACCATTTGCTGAACTTAACCCAAATTAACAGATAGGTCTGAAGTGTTCAGTTAGTAAAGTGACCAGCCTGAAATTGTGTTTGGCCACACTCTTGTGATTGTTATCTTTTACTACTAGTACAAGCCTAGATGGCACAAAGGGTTGCTACCCAGTGACACAAGTAACAACTGTATTAGCTGCTGGCTGCAGGGCAGCACGTAGCACAGAGATTCTTGAGATAGCTTTAAATTGGCTAGCTGGGGTGCTGGCCATTTGCTCACCTGCAAAAGCAGAGCAGTTAGGTTGGGGTATCTCATTGTCGGATATCTATGTGAGCATTTTTTCTTCATCATCACAACAGAGTCCCTTCTGCAACAGTGAAGACCCTTCAAGGGCTGAACCTGAGAATGTGCTCCTTGTCAGAGAGATTTTGTTTGTTTTACTATTTGTGATGGGAAAGAGATTAAAAATAATTTTAAAAAAAGAGAGAGTGCACAGATTTCTTTTTTTTCACAAAAATTATTTCACACCTGCTACTCTCTACTTTAGAAGACAGGAAAACTAGGACTTCAGCTGTTTTATTTTTTTTAATTAAGTTTTATCCCTTTACTTTACATGTTTCCATTCTATGTCCTGACCCTGCCAGTACGAAGTCCAGAAAGGAGAAAATGCTTCTAGAGTATAACTTTTCACCAAAACTTAAAGAGCAACTGGCAAAGGGAGAGTTCAACCCACCAAAAGTCCTAGCTGATCTGTCATTACCAGACAGTAATTAGCTTTTTACTTCAGATGATCACTTTAGTGCATAAAGGCATGTATTGTATACATAATTATGCACACTGCGGGGTCTTAGTAAAAAGATCTGCCAGAGGGGTACCTCTGTCCGAGCTAGGATCAGTGATATGGCTGAGCCTTTGTGGTTAAAGGAAAACCAAACAAAGTCTACTTTGTGCTTTGGGCTGTTTTATTGAATGGTATAAAACCATATGAGTGGGTTTGCATGGAAAGAAAGTAATTATATATGAGCTTAGTGCCTGATACCTTGACAGCACTGCAGGGATATATTTAGCTTGAATGAACTCCTGAGCCCTGGTTTGAATGCATTCAACTAGGGCATGTTGCTCTCCATGCTGGAAAAAGAAGAGTCCATTAAGGTCTTATTCTGGTGCACCAGCAGTTCAAGCCACTGAACTTTCCGTGCAGTAAGTCACATGAATTGAATATATAAAGAAAGCAGAGAACACAGCATAATGATTTTCTGTCCCTGGCTGATAAAAAGAAGCACATGCTGATCTTTTTGGACAAATCGCTGCTCTCAGCTGAAACCTCCATACCTCCTCCTGTGAATATGTTGAATAGGATGGACATTTAAAGTGGTTGGGCAGAAATCCAGCATCACTTGACAATAAAGCCTTACTTAACACGTATCCTGTTGCGGCTGTACAGTTGTTTCAGTGATCAGATACAGCCAAAAGCAGTTACAGGGATATGACAGCAACCTGAGTAGAGCTGTGCAGCGATGGAGAGAGTACAGCCCATAGGTTGAGCCGAGCAGACCAAAGCTGATCTCTACTGTACGTGGCCAGGCTCTCAAGTTACACGATTTAGGGCCACTGCTTACCGGGCGTGATAGAACTAATCGCGAATGTTTGGGGGAAAGGCACGATTTATCAGATCCTAACCCACGGGTTCATGTTCTGTCCCTTTACCCAGAAACGATGGTCATCCAAGGTTACTGGAGAAGTAGCTGGGAGATCAGCAGCAGCTCTCCTGGCAGCTGCCTTCGTCTGTTAGGCAGCTTTGCCACCCCACGGTTTTGCAGCTGGCACAAAAGCCAGCCAGACAAGGCAGAGGCACACGTACAAAACCTTTCTGCCCCAACATGCATTAATGCCTGCTGAAGACACAATGGGCTTTCACAAAGAGCTCTCTGGGTACCAGTGAGGAAGAAAGTCATGACATTCTTGTTTTTAGCAAAGTAGTTTGGTTCCCAAGCTTGGTTACTCAGGAAAGGGTTGGGGAGCTGAATATTCAGTACTGTCACAGTATGCTGCTGCAAGAGGTCAAGACATGCTTGTCCTTTATCACATTCTGCCCAGATGTTATTTTCAGGTGTCATGTTTATAAAGTTAAGTACTAGAAGTAGTGACAAAAATATTTAGTAAGAACATATTAAAAATAAACCCGTATTAAAAGAATGTCTCAAAAATGAAACCACTAAAATTTCAAGAAGTAGCTTCTTCTACTGTGCTTGTCAGAGGATGATACAACCTGTAACTGAAGCCAAAAACTGTAGCTTTGTTTTAGGAGAAAAGCATCCCCCTCCTCCATTAGCAATCAGAGAAGTCAGCAGAGTTATTAGAATTCTTTATAAAGCTCTGATTCAAAGATTTATGGAAAATTCTGAATTGGAAGGAATCCACGAGGGTCATTGAGTCCAAAGTTTTCTGCAATTGTATAACCTTGCTGTTCTTTTTGTGCAGAGTGTTTCCCTACAAATGAGTATTGTTTATAGAAGTAAAACACAACATCCTTTTAACATAAATACTTATCCAATTTCTTGTATTTGCAAACTAGAGAAATAAAACTATATCCAGGGCTCATATCTGGGTACTTTCCATTGATCAGGTGCCCCTGAATGTGAACTTTCTCCCATTTTGACCGGAGGAGCAGCTGTTCTCTTGGTTTTACAGCACATCTCCAGATTTACACCAGCAAAAAGCAGAACTGAATGCTCGCTCCACCTGCTGAATAACCTGCAGCACTGGCTGCTCCAGCACTTTCACCAGGGACCAGATGGAGGTTTTCACCCTGCTGGACATTACCTGACCTAAGTTTCTGAACAAAAGAGCATGGCACTGTACTGTGTTGGATTTGTATTGATCAGGCAGCATTTTAGCAGCTCTCCTCAGTCTAATTTTAAATGCAGTGTACCATAGCAAGAATCCCCATTATCTCCTTTGTGCTGGACAGAACCAAAGCATATCTCAGTAGAAGACAGGAAAAATAACAAGTGAGACATACAATTTTTTTTGCCTTAAGAACCTGGTATTGTCCATAGACCTTTTTTTTTTTTTTGTCACATTAATGTGGTTTTGTCACCCAAGTGTTGAGGCAGGGATGCAATAGCTGCACCAGCTATTTATAGAGGCACTGTTTAAAGATCAACAGATCTTTTCAGCACAGCCATGTACTTCAAAGGTTACTTGCAAAGTCAGAGAATTAGAAAAAAATTGTAATTCAGAAATTCACAATAAAACCCCTGAATTGCTGATGTTTTCTAGAGGAAACTAACCAGTTGTTAGGCTAATTGCTGTTCTAGTCCCACTGTTGGGGGCTACTTCTATTTTCATCAATATTGGTTTAAAATATGGAAGTGTGGAAAAGGCAAGTCAAAGTTTGTGATGCTGTCAATAATCACCACAACACCTCAGACAATGTACATGCTAAATTCTCTTTAAATTCTTAAATTGGCTCTTGATTAGAAGTTAATTTTGTTGTCAGTCCCAAACACTGAAAATTGAAAATTAATCAGATTTTTTAAAAACAGCATAGATAGATGTACTGGTCTGGAGCATCCATTGGTCATTGTCAAGTTCTATATTAAATCACAGGTAATTTTTTAATGAGAGCTGATGCTGAAAACCAACCTCCATACCAGAATACAACACCAATTCTGCCACACCATGGCAATGTTGCAGTGCAGCTATGGGTTTTCACTAAAATCATACAGTAAGAACAAAGTATCCCTTTTAAAATACAGCACGTTTTGGTGACAGACTGATTGCAGAATGCTTCCAAGGCAAGTTTCAGCTAAGTCAGTACAGATGCATAATTATTGGTTTTCGCTTTGAAAACCTCCTCCTCTTTGAGTTTATTTTACCCACTCTTACTAATGCTAAAGACTTTTGCCAAATTTGCAGGGTGAGCTGTCTAAGCAGTAAGTTATTTCAGAGTGCTTTAATCTTCAGGGTAAGTGCATGCACCATGTCTGCACAAAAGCATAGGTAGTGCAGGCTGAGCAGCCCTCCGGCATCTACATGGCCAAGGCTTTTTTATAGGGACTGGGAGCTCAGCGTAAAAATGATCATCATTATCACTGTTAATGAAGGATGAAGAGCTCAAGCTAACCATCTGGTAGAGCCATCAGGAAGGATGTCAAAAATTGGCTAATAAAATTTAGTAAGTGTGAAGTTCATTTGACCTTTCCATATGGAAAGTGAGCTCTCCACACAGAGTGCGCTCTCAGAGCTGCCAGATGGGAGGAAATATCTGCTACAATACCTTCCCTGCTCTCAGTTTAGCCTGTTGAGCAGAACAGAGCCTGTGCTTTCACACATCTCTCGTTACATCTGACAAGCAGCATGGATAACCATCAGGGAGAATACTCTGACCTTCATTAGACATTCACAGAGCCCTGAGCCAGAAGTGACCAACTTTACCGGCGTCCTGATAAAATTCTCCATTTGCACTTGAAGGCAAGTCCCTTGCATGGTCTGCTTGTGCACTGGTACAGAGGAGAATCAGATGAAAAGGTTCTGTCCAGAAGGTCCCAGTGAGGCTTCAGTAGCCTTCATCAGGTGGTCACTACCCTTCTGCTGTGCTGGGCCTAAATTACAGTCCTTGTTGCCTCAAAATGCTCTAAATGGTACAAAGAGATGGAAGGCACAGTTTCCCACTGAGGGATTAGAAGTGACCTCTGCCCAAAATGCTTGACTACTTTTGCCTAGAATGAGGCAAAGCTGAGCTGCTTTCACAGGATAAGGATGGGAACTTTCTTTATATTAACTTTTTCAAGCTGATCTGACAGTCAGAAAAAAAAGTCATGGAAAGTTCCAGAAAAATTCAGGTTGTTGTGGATTTCTCCAACACCTTCTTGTCTCCCAGCTGTAATTGATGGCTTAAGTTCAGTTTAGAGGTTTGTCGCTTACAGGCAAATTATTGCAGTACTGCATGATGCAACCACATTTTAAACAAGCTAACTCCCACTATTCTCCTGGATGGGACCAGTGTCTGCAGGGACCTTGCAGAGTCCCCTGCTAAGCAGCAACAAGGGAGGTGCATTTAGGGGCACCTAAGGGGCAGACTGGCACCTGTGGGACAGAAGAGACATCTGTTGTGCCCATATTTTAGCAGCACTAATCCGGGTCAGGAAGAGCAGGTTTGAAGCCCTCAGGGTCTAAGTCAATCATGTTGAAGTGCTGTGGGCGGTAGACGGTCTAATCAAGCTCTGCATGGGTCATGTTCATTCAAGGCAGAAGACATTTGGGAGTTCTAAGGAAAGCTAAACCCTTGCCAGCAGTGCCTGGCTGAAGTAGGTGGCAAAGGGGAAGAGAGATCACTTGCAGCTGTCCTGTCTTAGTGCAGGAGCGCGGGGGTGCCTGTGCAGCTCTCAGAAGCTATTTGAGAGGCCCCGGCTTTGGGCACGGGAACAGCACGGCAGGAGGTGCACAAGGACACCCAGAACGTGCCCACTCCGTGCAGGGCGGTGCAGGATGAGTGTGTCCCCCATCCTAACCCATTCCTGCACTGTGTGACCTTGCTGTGCAGCAGCACAGACCCCAGGGGCAGGGATTGTGTCCCACTCCATTCAGCTGAGGCAGATCCCCCCTGCGCAGTGCTTGGGTTTGGTGCCTACATCGCTGCTGACTCCAGAGCCAGCTTACCTGATGTTAACTTTGGCACCTCAGCACCCTGCTCCCTTGCATGTGTGCTCTTCACTCACTGGAAACTGAATTTACTGCCAGCACCAGCAGCCTCAGCCAGGCTCACAGAGACA
Source organism: Parus major (assembly GCF_001522545.3). Lineage (NCBI taxonomy): Eukaryota > Metazoa > Chordata > Aves > Passeriformes > Paridae > Parus > Parus major. Next base: position 20,025,613 of record NC_031771.1, read on the forward strand.
TGGAGCTCATACAGCTTTTCTCTCTATGACCTGGGAAACCGTGCCACATCATGGCTTGCCTTCCACCCCCTTTTCTAAGGAATTAACATTTTCCTTAACATGCCCCTCAGCATTCAGCAGGGCAGCCTAGCTAAGTAAATGCTACTGTAATAACACCTAGTACCCACTGTACAGCACTGTTCATATCCAAGCACATTTAAAAGTATTGAGTTTCTGCATCTCTGAGGTAGGGACATTTATGATCATTATATCTCTAGGTTGTAAATAATTCCTGAATTTGGCAAAATGCTTGCAGAAATGGTTAAAGAGATAATGGCTATAAAGCCACTAGCAGTTTGAGGAAGAATATAACACATGTAAGTTCTCTGAAAGTAACAGGGCAGACCAGCTTTGACTACACTTTTAATGAGAAAGGCTTATATGTCTTTGCAGAGAAATATCCTTTTTGCTGCTCTTATAGTTTATGGATGTGATCGCATTTCATCCATTTCCTTTACAGGCCACAGGGTGGCAAAGATTGCTTGGTTCTTGGCTTCTGTGTGGTGAGATGACAATCTGCAAACTGAGGTCCTCAGCACTTGGATTGGTGGAGCCACATGGACCTGGAGCAGACAGAAACTGCAGCCACCACAGCATGAACTCCATCGTTTGGATATGCAAGTTACAGGCCCTTCCCAGAGGAGGGACACAGGACGAGGACCAAGACAAAGCTTCAGATGCACAGCAGAAGATGGGCTTCCAGGTGGAATCCATAAAAGGCCAGGTCTTCATGAGTTCCAGGTCTTCAGAGCCTAAAATGGACTGATGGCACTTCAAGGCCCCGCTGATGATTCATGCTACAAATAAACTTCAGGAGGCAGCAGGTGCCAGCACTCATCAGAGGATGAAGTGCAATTGTTTTCTAGTCAACAGAGTAATTTGAAAAGTATTTGTGCCATCTTGCTAAAAACACAAACTGTGTCACATTTATTTTTGGAAGCAGATATCCGTCCAGGAAGAAACCACAACCAGTTATGTCACACTAAATAAGAGCTACCTGCTGATACCATCACAGAGTTTACTACTGTGCTTTTTTAAGTGGCCAGCTACCCAAATCCAAGGTTATGTTTTTCCTGCCACATGGCAAGGTATCTATCTAAACTTTAACTTGCATCTCAAATTTCCTGCTTTCTCAGGAAGTAAAATACTCCCTGGGGTAGAGGTGTTGGGCAGGGAAGAGAAACTATGAGGAGCAGGGTTGTAGCCCTCTACTCCTCGACATCCTTCGATCCCACACTTTTGTATTTTTAATCATAAAATTATCCCACACTCTTTTAATCATAAAAAAAAGCCAAACAACTCCTATATCATCAATAAAGCTTGTGCTACAGAGCAGATGCATAAGTCTGAGGAAAAGATGTGTGAATCTACTTGTATATGAATGAGGAGGATTATGTCAAAAGAAAGAACTTTCTGAAAGACTTTCTTAAAATTTTCTTTTTCTTCTTGCATCATATGCTATTGACAGTACTGCCAGTACCAGTACAATGGTTATCCATTGTCCCACACTTCCAGTCCTAAAAGGCTGTTTGACCCTCAGTTCTTTCTGAAAATAACCAAATCATTCATGGTGCAAGGATCTGAAATTATGCTTTCACTATTGTCACCTAAAATTAACATTTTTCTACATCTTCTTCACTTTTTTTGAAAATTAGGTCAGCAAACCCCGTGTGAACAAGCACTACTTAATTCAGTAAGGTTGTATGTTTTCTGACTACATAAATAATTTTGAATACATACCTTATTTTGAATACTTAACCAAAATGCAAACCAGATGTAAACCCACACGTATCAGTGGGTAACATTTCAGATTCATACTTGTGGCTTAATTCTAATGTTAATGATGGGGGATTAAGAGTTAAGAGCTACAATGTAATTTTGTCTTCTTTTTTCTCTGAATTTTTATTATCATCCTTGCTTTTTATGGCTACATAATGAGAGAATTATGATGCAATTACTGCACTGACAAAAACTGTTTTTAAAAACTGATACAAGTGCCCTTGATAGGTGCAGAGAGAGTTGTCAGCAGATGGAAGTTGGACTGGATGATTTCCACAGGCTGTTCTGACTTTAATTTTCCCCTAATATTTTTATATGCCAACATTTAATATTACCCTTCTGTACATCAGTTCATCCAAAAAGAAATACCCCCACAGGGAAGAGAGGCCTTGGAGGCTGACATTGCTCCACTCCTCCTGTGCCTTTTCAGACCAAGCTCTGAGGAAAGGCACTGTGTTCTTCTCTAAATACCCCATGGGCCACATCCCTGGGGAGCCCTGGCACACAGACCTGGCAGCTATTGGCGTGAAAAGACCTGTAGAGAGAGCCAGTTCCTCCAGACACCAAGCCTTTCTTTCTCCTTGCAGGCCAAGGATGAGGTGCTGCTGTGCATCATCACATCCCCCAGGATGAAGTTCTCCAGCATGGGGGATGCTCAGGATAAGGAGTGCTGAGCAGGGTCTCCCCAGCTTATCTCCTGCCACCATTCACCTCTTGACTTCTACCTTTGTCTCTGTCACTTCACAGCTGTCAGTGGCCTCCTGACCCTGCTTCTGGAGTCTCACATTTCTGAAATCCCTTGTCCTTTCAGTCCAGCCCATAAAACAACAGGAATAAGCCATGAGTGCTTTGGCACTGAGAAAAGCAAGAGGGTCACTTCCCTCTGTTAAAAGTGGCTGTTCTCCCAAATAGGTCCTTCTGCAGCATGATATGGAGAATGGTGGGCATTGTGTTCAGCCAATGCCATCCCTGTCCTGCTTCCCAACAGTGCAAGCAACATATGGTTCCTGTGTTTTCCAAAGCACAGTCCATCCTGGATGGAAAACTATAAAACCAGAAAATTCTCCTGTTCCAAATATCCACCAGCTTACTACCTGCCCAGCACCCAGTCAGCACTCTACAGGTAGGCTGGTATACCTGCTTCTTCCTCAGACAGCTTTCTCCCACTCCTGCCTGCTGGTGTTCCCCTCTTCCTGGAAAAATACACACATTCATGCTTCACAAGGAGTCCTGTGTTACACTACGTCATTTTGGGAGCTACAGATTATAATGGAACCCCAGTTTCTCTGCCAGAGACTGAATATGATCCAGAGAAATTACTGTTAAAGTTAAAGAACAATATCATTTTAATTAAGCCAAAGATTAAGGTTTTAATTCTCATTCTAATGAAAATATATATTCCCTACCACCATTCTTGAAACAGTAACACTAGTCCCTCCTTAAACCCAGGAGCAAATCCATCAGATATTCTTAACCTATTAACCTGCATTAGGATCCCTGAGACCAACATGTGTTTACAAATTCCCTTTTTTATTTCTCCTCAATGACATCAGCTTTGAGGAGGAGCAGCTGCTTATACCATGACCCACAGGTACTGAAAGCTATTTAAATATAGTCTGCAAAAAGTAATTGCTAGGACTAAGACTACAACCAACAACGAGGCTCTGGGCTTTCGCTTTTGTTATGTGCCTCTCACCTCTCCACTCCAGGTTGTTTCTTTCCTCCATCTTTCCTTCTTCATTACTTCTAGTTCCTATCTACCCCGTCTTTATTCTTTTGATAGCTTGTCTGGCTCCCTGACAATTTGCCTGCAAGTGTGATGGTGCATGTCCTGTGCTGCAAGAAAACATCTGAGCTTTCCTTTGCTCTCATGTTTCCCAAGAGTTCACAAACTGCTTTCAGCACCCAAGCCCCCAGGCGTGTTATTAGGCTGCTTCAGTGCCTGGGGCTACTCTCATCCATCTTTCCTCTCCTGGCACTATGGAAACACTTGTCCAGAGCATCATGCCCACCCCTCAGTGCAGAAAGCTTCAGTGATTTAAAGGCTCTTTTTCCATGTGGTATCTCAAAGGATTTTTTTCCCCAGTGGTATCTCAAAGCATATATCAAATGCACATAATTTTCCTACCCAGTTCAGAATTCGATATATTTTATCTACTCTAAAGTAACTAGGAACAAAATACTGTTCTAATGCTTAGTTTTATAAAATGTATGACATTGCCTGCATTTTTCTTTCGGTAATATTTTTTTCTCCTTCATTGCTGCATTAGTGCAAGTGGTAAAAGCACTTAAAATACCATGAACTTGTTGGTTATGAAGTTAAGAAGGTAGGAAAAAGAAGAGTGCTTGGAAGGCTGTTTTCTGCCCTCATAATTTCTGCACTCCTTTACTTCCTCTCATGGTATTATTCTTTCCCCAGTGTCACAGAAATGCTCAAAGTCTTTGATTCTGATGGATGACTTAATGGTGGCTTGACCTGAAAGGCATTTTTTTAATTCTGTCTTCAGTGAGAAGGTAGGGGTACAGCCTGGTGCAAGCAGGACTGCTCACCCTTAATTTAAAAGGCAAACCAGAAGTCTCTGGCTAATCCCCAAGACATGGCTGTGACCCTCTCAACCTCTCATTCTTCCCACTCACCTCCTGTGGCCCAAAACAAGGCAGCCTGGAGGTCTAGGTGCAAAGTCAAGGGCAGCTTCAACCACGTTGCGTTTGTTTGGTCTGCAGTAGGAATCCTTTATTTTCTGCTCCTGCTGAGATGAGGCAAGGATGCTGTGATATGGCAGCTACACAAAGAGCACAACATCTACCTGAAATCCTGTCTGTGTTTGTCTCCTTGTTAACACATAAAACAAACAAAAAATCCTGGCTAGGTAATGAGATAAAGAGGGAAACTCTGTAAATGTCAGACAAAGTCCTGCCAAGAAGGTCAGTTCAATTTTTCCCGCCCCTCTGGCTTCAGACTTCATGTGCTAACTAACCCCAGCTGCAGAAATTTAAATCTGGTCTTTAAATTTAGGTGACAGGCCACCTTTACAGCTCATCTGGACAGCTGCAACTCTATCCCAAGTGGAAGGGGAGGGGTTCAGAGCAATTAGGAATTGATTAGGTATTGCCTTGAAGAGTTTCAGGATGCTCATACCTCTCAGAAATTGTGAACTGACATTGCTGTCTCTACTCTCTGTCTGCTCCCTTTACACTTTATTTCATATGACTGTATTAAAGTTATATTCAGGATTACTCACAAAATAGCAAGTGCCTTCATTTGTGCATACAGCATTTACCTTTCTGATTAATGCTCCCCAAAAAAAAAGGAGCTCAGAGAGTTCCTGACCATCACCACCACTTCCACTATCACAGCTCCAGAAGCCTGTGACCACTCTCCAGGGATGCCTGTGACTGGTTTGCCTGCTCAGTTTGCAAAAGCAGAGGTGGGTGAAGCACGAGTGCCTCAAACCTGCACTCTGTACCACTTGGAGAGGAGCCAGTTCTGCCCAAAACCAACAGTATGTTAGCAGGCCCACGAAGATTTGTACTCTCCTTCACTGCTATAGGAGCAGCAAGCCTTACAGCTCATGTCTATCGTGGCACAGCTCAAAACAGCACTGTCATCAACAAAAGAGGTCTGTCCCAGCTTCCCTCAGTGTACATGAAGGCACCGAGTCCCAAGGTGGAAATCTAGCAGTGGGAGAATTCATGGTGTCAGAAAGCAGCCCAAAGTTCTCCCACCACAGAAACCCATTGCTAACTCATATTTGTGCCATCCTGGGCCCAGTCAGTGACAGCAGTGACAGGCAGCTGCCTGGCAGTATTTATACCACAGCCACCACTGCAGTATCTGGGGAGTGCAGTATAAATACAGACCCAGCAATAGCCAGGGAAGCCCAAAGAGTGGGCGAGGAGGGTGAGTGGCCAAGGCAGCTGAGAGACCTGTTGATTGAGTGCACCTCCCTCAGCTGTCCTCAGCAGCAGGTTGCCATAGATTAGAAGTTGGGAAGATTGAAGGAACTGATCATTCTTTTCTCCCCTCCCCTTTAACAGCTCTTTCTCACTCTTTACTTGAGCCCATAAGATTCTTCATTTGAGTCTCCAGCCATAGCACTTTGTGTTACTACAGAAAGTAAGCACATAACTATTCCTCCTCAGGAGATGATTTGGCTCATGCCTGCCAGCCTGCTGCACTCAAAAGATGAGGTCAGAGTTGTCATCCCTGCCTTACAGATGGGGAAATCCGTGCAAAGGGAAGGTGGAGAAAGCACCTTCCCTCAGAGGGCCTGCAGCTCTGCCCAGAGGAAGGAGGTTCATGATCTCACTCAAAAATCCAGTCTCAGTGCTTTTAAGACAACAGGTAGAAATGGGTTGAAATGCAGGGGAAAAGGAAATGGTTGTTCAAGAAAAACTCCTGGACATGCATCTCTCTGTGACATATTTAGTTCCTTCCCAACACATATTAAAGACAATGATTTTCAACTATCTGAACAGCTGACTTTCAGCAGTAAAATCAATGAGAAATTGAAATATGAGCTCTGCATGCTGATTTCTTTCTTTTCTCTAAATATATTACAATTCTCTATTCTCAAAGGAAACCTTTGAAATGAAATACAGGTGGGGAGAAATCCCTCACACAGACAAGGGATTTGCTGCAGGTATTTGCGAGCATGTAGCTGGCATACAGGAGCCCATCCAGTCTAACAATACTCAAGTACACCTCCTCGCTAGGGAAGGAAGGGCACTTTGCTCTATTTTTTCCACTCAGGATACTGGATTTTCTTCTGAAAGAATGTGGATGCCACAGCAGCCTACCTACTTGCTGCAATTGTCACAAGAAGGGTTTCTTTTTGGACTCAGCTGCTCTGCAGGGAGCTGGTCTTGTCAGCAGCACCCTGCTGCACAGATTAAATACTTAGCAACTACTTTTTGTCACCCCTTCAGAGCCTCTTGTACAGATGGAAAGGCTGGAATGAACTGCTCTTGAGAGTAAGATCAGGTTCGGGAGGGTGAGATCAGATTTGGAAGCTCCTTTCTGTTTGCAGCAGTGGAAATGGGGGAGTGCATGGACTGCACTGACAGTGCAAATCTTACCTATGGCTCATGAAATTATTATCATTTGACTAATTTGAGCTATTTCTGCCCTTGCAAAAGAAATATTCTACTTTGATGTTGCTGGAAAACACTAAAATTACTACTCACATCTTTGCATTCAGAAGGGCATATGGACATTACCTCTTGTGAACAGCATTTCCCCATCTGTCCTGGCTTGATTTGCTCAACATCCTGGCTAAGGACTCTGTCCCTGGTAATTTGGAACGCCAAGCTCTTTAGTAGATCACCAAGGTAGTCTAAACCAAGCCCAGCTTTATGTGAGGCCCTTTTATCCCTGTGCACAATCACTGGGAGAGCTTTTGGGAAGAGATCTCTGACAGATATCTTCTTAGTCTACTCCTCTGAGTAAGGTGCCACAGCACCAGTTTGCTTTGCCTTGGCTTGATTGCAATGCATGCTCAATAATATTTTGCAAGTACAGGACATCTTTGCAAAATATCTCAGTTTTAGACATATTTTCCCCAGTTTTACAGTAGGCTTCAGAGGCAATTTCCACAGTGACTTTGCTGTGGAAGCTACTTTTTTTGCAAGATAAAAATCTGTAATTAAAAAAGATCTATTTATCAGCCTGTCAGTATGAGGGCTCCCCAAAGCCACGGGGTTTGATCATGAAAGATCTGATGCAGCCTTTATTTCCTTGCAGTGTGTGTGCTCCTGTAGATAACCATCTGCTCCTGTATCAGTCTGAAGTATCTGACAGACCCCACAGCACCAGCTATGTGCCAGCTCCTCCTGGATAAGATTTCCTCTTTCCTCCCCTGCTGCTGCTGTTACTCGCCAATGTGAGTGTGTGTTTATGCTTGGACATCCCTGAAACAGCTCTGCTTCAATGTATTGTATTTCTGTACATTTCTAATGTTAAAGCAAAATAAGAGGAAAAAAAAATAGGGGGTTTTCTGGTGTCAAGCTGTTTAACTTTCAAGGAGGATAGTTTACACTCCCCGTATTTCGATCCTAAAGGAAGCACAGAGTACTTAACTACATGTGCTGGTGGCAGCCAGCAGCCAGCTGAACCTTCCCGCAATGTGAAGCAGCCCAGAAATGTGAGCAGAACCTGCCACTTAAAAATCCAAAAAGCAGTTTTCACCTTGAATCCCAAACAAGCAAAAGCTCATTTTCCAAAGTGCTAATGGGGGCTGCTGCTGCCTAGGTTATTTCTTGCAACCATGATAGCAGATGAAGAATCAAAGTGACATTTTACTTCTTGGCATCAACTAAACTGCCCCCACCTTCACCCTCGCACCTGACTCCACAGTTTTTTTTTTATCTGGAGATGCTGATTAAGATCCCTATTTGTGCGCTGGTGAGACATCTCCAAGGTATGCTGGATGTGCAGCTCCCCTTCGATGAACATGATTATGAACATGCAACTGTGATTCAAATGGATTTTTATCACTTGCAGAATAAGCTATAGAATAACTGCTGTTCAGCTTTTTGGAGCTTTGTTACACCCAGCTCAATTGCTTTAAAGTCATTGTCTGCAGCTTTGCCAGAAACACTCTGACATGACTTGCGACCCATACAGAAATCAAAATAATGTTCTCAAGCAGATAAACATTTTGTTATATTCTGAGATCTCTACGTTGAACCTGCATTTTTTATACTGAGTGGTTTTGTTCAAGGAACTTTTCATTTCCAGAATTTCAATTTATTTCTGTCAGCCTCAGGACTGCTATTAATCCTGCACAAAACCAACCTTGAATTTCAGCAGCACCTCCCAAACAGCTGAACTTCATTTTAGCAGCTTAAAAATAGTTTCAATCTGATCAATGCTTTTCCTTGCCATGCCACTTCCATCCCAGAAGACAATGACTTTCAAACTTTCATTAGTGATACAGAAAGGTGTAAAAACACCTGTGTCCTGCTCCCAGCAGTGGTACAGGTTGCTTGGCTTTACCAAACCACACAGCCCACCTGGGCTTCTGACTAAGTATCTCCAATATTTGGTGCTACTCTGTGCCCAGTTTGGAGCCATACCAGAAGACAGATCTCTGTCTGGCACTGGCCCATGCTGTGAAACCCTCGGGTGACACATTTCTGAGTGTTTCAAGTAAAACAGCAACATGCATGTGGTGAGGTGCTACAGGTGCCTGCAGCTCTGTAGGAAAGCCTCTTTGCTTTGGTGGGTGTTTAGTGTGCCTTTTACCTGGTCTTCAGGACTGAGAGGATAACTCCCAGGGGAAGGACCTTATGATCCCTACAGAACTATGGCAGGGAAGCCTGATTTATACATGAAGCTCTCATACTTTTTGTATTTGTGCAATCTTTGATTTTTACAATTGTTAGTAAAATGCTTTCTCTGGGTATGGCACATATACTTTGGCCAGCACTATGTTTTTATAAGGCTGCAAAGATCTGAGTTATTATAGACAAGAAATGGAGTTTAAATAACTTAAATTTCCTGGATGTAAGTGGGGGCTTTGGACCTTGTGCATAATTACACTTCTCAATAGATTATGGACCATGGGGTTTTGGTTTTATTCCAGCTCTGGCAAACAAAGCTGGACTATCAAATAATTTTAAAGCAAGAAAGAAGTTAATTAAATTTTAATGTTCATAAAAATAATGATGTAGAGAGCTAGCACCTTGTGAATTTCATGTTTCAAACTTAGGATTTCCTGGGAAATCACACATAGCCCAGTCCCCCTCCAACCCATGACATGCCCTAAATGTGAAAGCTGGAGAAATAGCAAGAAATAAGGGTGGCCTACAAGAAATCCCAAATTCTGGTTCCAGGTGTTATAACTTACTGTTAGAATTGAGAAAGAAAGCTGGCTCACACACTGAGTAAACATGCACATTGAATTTCTGAGTTCAAAGAGGAGATTCTTAACTTCCTGGAGCAGAATCAGGCCATAATAACAATAAAAGCTCCATGTTTCTAAGGATCTCCTCCACTTTCTTTACAGTACAAAGGTTGTGTCTCAAACCTCAATTTCCTTAATTCTTCACCTTAAACCATAAAAATCCTCACCAGTTCATTCTCGGGTCATCCACAAATTCTCTCTTTGTTCAATTACAGCTTGCATTTCAGGCACCTGTACCGCAGGATACAACTGTCTTTTGATTAGTTTCGCCTATCTGCAATGAAATTGGATCAGTGGCTGGACTTGGAGCACACCCACAGTGTTGACAAGGCCTGAGCTATATCAACTTCACAGCAGTTAAACAGGAGTGCACCCTGCTCTGCCCTAAGGTAACAGAACCAAAGACCACTACCCGAAAGCTGTATTTCATTCAAACCAGTCTACTATGCCAAAATCATGGTGACAAGAACACATCTGAGCAAACTCCCCAGCCCCTCACTACTTTACTTGTTTATGTCAATCAGTTTGGGGATTTTTAACATTTGAGTTATGTTTATCTGAACCAGTTTTCAAGGTCTAATTATAACACGCGAAGTGGGGTGAGATTGCTGCTATGAAAGTCGCAGTATAAATAAGAGGGCTCGATGGGCTGAAATGTTGGCACAGACCAGACCTGTGTGTCACGTGGGTGCCCAGTGCAGCTGTTGTGGTCCATGGTACAATAAATAGCTATGGGGAAGGGAAGCAGCATGGTCAGGCAGGATTTTTTAATACCCCCTCCTGTGCTACTTGGCCAAAAGCACTCGCCCGGCAAAAAAAAAACAAACAACAAACCAAACACCAAAAAAACCCCAATATCTGGAGTTTAAATACAAAAACCACAACAGTTCTGGTGCTTTTTGAAGGTTCTACAGCAAAGCATAGCATGTCTGCCTGCATCCACTGCCCTCTCCTCTTTTTGCACATCCATATTTTTATCCATAGATAACATAGAAAGCTTGGCTTTCCCTCACCAAAACCAGCAGAGGATGTGCTCTCTTCCCCTTGAGCAGGGAGAATGTGCTGGGCACAGCAACGTGCACAGCCTCTCCCACTGCTGCAGGAGGGATCCACGTGCAGTCACCCTGAAATGGGCACGCGAAGATCATGCCTACAAGCACGGGCAGACGGATATCTCAGGTAGGACCAGGCTTCTGGAGAGGATCTCTATTTATAACCTGGACCCTGCCAGGAGACTGCTCTTGGGTGTTAATGTGACAGAGTGTTGGTTTTTAAAGTCGCTGAAATGCCTGAACATGGAATGGAATGGAAGATAAAACTGCTGCTGGCTTGCAAATGGTCATTGATGCCTTGTGCTGGTAGGAGAAGCAGCCATCCATACTGGGCATTTGCAGTGCACTGAACAATCACTAGACCAATTACAGTCCACAAAATATTAGTTATAAAGCTCCTGCACCCTTTCTAAGATTAGGTTCTTATTTATTTTAGAAAAACATTGACCTGCCACAAGGCATACACGTCTTTAAATTGGCAACTGGCAGTGAGCTGTGCTTTTGACAAGGCACTGGAAAATGCCTGGCATCTGTAATTCCAGCAAGATGTCTTCTGGGATAACCCTAACATATTATGCTCATGTAATGTTAACATATTAACCCATGCTTCTTCTGCAAGGAAAAGGCACTATAATTGTAATCATTGTTCTCAGAAAGCAAACTGCATCGCTGTTTTGACCCAGATTCTCAGTATCCTGCTTTATGCATCAGCAGTGCCATAAAATGCAAAATGATGCAACATTCAAATGTTTTCAGAGCTACTGACATAATTTTATTTGGGTAAAACAATTTTTTTCTCCTGAGCTCCTTTCTACTCAGGTCTTGGTATTACTCCTAAAGCTTGTCCTGGTATCCATAAACAGTTGCATAGGGTGACAGGGTTATCAAGTTTGATAAGGTACAGATATATTTGTATATTACTATTTTTATTATTAGTATTATTGTCATCATCATCATAATCATTATCAGTTATTGTATTTACTAGGTATTTTATGCTATTTATTATATCATTATTTTATATATATATTTATTATCATTATTATATGTTATTTGAATGTAAACTTTTAAGTTGCAAAAAGCAAAAATGAAAAAACCTAACTTTTGAGCTGTAGTAAGATTGCAGAACAAACAGTTTTGCAAAACAGCAAATAAGACTGTTCTCAGCCTTTTTTCCCCCCTTACCCCCTTCTCTAGTATAAACAATTTAATTTTGTATTTTATGACACTTTTACCTAAGCCTAGTTTTTCATGACATTTTTACCAAAATCCAAAATCCCATGCTGCATCTCCATCAGTTTTCATGTATGGTGGACACCAGTGTGTGTGGTCAGCTCTGCTCTGGGTGCAGCCTCTACCTTAGGCTGGACAGTGGGAACTGCAATGCCATCTGTGAGGAGCTGGGGGCCAGAACAGAGGTGGAGCTGGCACCCTGGGCTGTGCTGCCAGACAGAGTTATGGGTTGGCTTCATAGGCAAGCAGGAATCCCTGGAGCAACTCCCAGCTGGAGTGAGGACATTCAGGTCCCCAACCCTGAAGGTGCTCCCCAGCCCAGATCACTACAACCAAGAGCCATCTTTGAGGGAGTCTGGAGAGGCTCCTCCTTTCCACATCTTTATTTACTGGGTGATCTTGGAGCACAGACTGGCCAGCCAGGTCTGATTCCTCTTGGACAGAGGCTGAGCTGCCAGCAGGTCACTTGGCTCAAGGCACCACACAGCCCACAAGATGAGCTGCCTGTCTCCAGCCTTGCCCTTCACCCTGGCCTTTGGCAACAAGACCTGCTCTCCCCCACCTCCCCGTGTGTGCTGCCACTAATAGCCACTAAAACCCACATTTTCCAATTTAAAGATAATTTCTAGGTGTTTGGGTTTATTTCTGGAGATTATCTTGGGGTTTAGTTGGACAGGAAAACCATTTGCACACCATCTATTCAGAGAGCAGTTTTCAAGAGGCTTTGGCTGTATCTAAGAAGACATGAAAAACGTGAAGGCTTCAAGCACACATGTACATTAAACGGTGGATTGACAAAGTTTCTAGAAAGTTTTCCTTGTAGAACTGAAACTGGAAGCACATAATCTTCACATCATTATCCACATTATTGAAACTGTGAAAACCAAGCCACATGCAATAACTCAGCTGTTCTAGCAACAGGCATTTAATCTCCCACCATCATCTCAAAATATACATGCTCCAGCTCCTGATTATACACACAGCAATAAAGGGCTAGGAAAAAAATTAGCAAGCATCAAGGGAAACTTCTTTTACTTATTATTATTTATTTACTTCTACTTATTTCCATGTCCCTGTTCAGGTTCAGAAACAAAAAACAAACAAACAAACAAAAAAAAAACAAAAAAAAAAACCCAAAAAAATCCTCCTGTACTTAGCCCTAGAGGAATTTCCTAAAGCAAACAAGAAGAGAGAGTGTACTGTGTTGGAGATGATAACTATGTTTAGTCCCAAAAGTTACATCATTAAAAGTATGAAGAATGCTAGTTTTTTACTAAGGGCAAAGTTAAGAGGCTTATAAAATTGAATTATCAAATCAATATCTCTGGGATCCCATACATAAACATATTCTTTTGTGACATGGCTGGGCCTATCCCACTTGGCAGGAAACTCCAGAAAGTCTTGGGAGGGCATGGCTGTTGCACCTCTTGCTGTGCCTAGGCAGAAACATGTTCCTAATCCAAGTCTGGGGAACGAACCCTGACAGCAACGCAGCTACTGTGATCTTTAGCTATAGAAGCCCTGCCCAGACTGTGGAGAAAATGGGGCAATTTACTTTTGCACAATTTGTCTTCAAGCCATTTTCCCCTAGGAACCTGGGTAATTTCAAATTCTTTTTCTCACCACTGTTCTGTGTTTCCTGTCTGAATAGGTTGCAGTCAACACAGGGTTAGCTGCCACATTCTTGAAATGTGTTGATGGTGGACATTAAAAAAAACATTAAATAAACATGCCTTAGGTGTCTCAAAATCCACAAAGTAAACCAATTACCATGTTGATATCCAGTATCTTTAGTGTTTTCCAGCAAAATAATTGTTTCAAATAAAGACTCCGAGACAATCTGTACCACATTCAGAAGAGAAGAATCAGGATAAATTCAGAAGAAGATATTAGTGTGCATCCTGTGTTTAAACACGGTGGAAAGATTTCTTTAGCTGCTTTAGAGGTTTCACAGAATTCCATGGGGTCATACCTGAGTGCAGTAGGGATTAGATGTCTTGGGCACTGCAAAATTATCAGATACAATCACCTTAAAAGGAATAAATCAATGGCCAACTCTCTGTTGTGTAGGAAACCTGTGCTCTGCAGGTGCCCACTGTGCTCCATCCCAACCTGCCCCTCATCCCAATTGTGTTAACAATATCTTTGTAATATATCTCTTCCTTTTACTTTCATTTGGGTGAAATCACTGTCTTTGTGACTGACCATCTTTGCTTGGAATGGTTCACAGCTACCTATAATCTGTTCAGGTTATTGGAAGTTGAAATGGTAAAAGGAAAGAAATTTTCAATTATTTCCTGCCAAGTTCTGTAAAGTAGCTAGAGTTATTTAATTATATTTTTGCAACAGTCATGTCTATTTATTAGTCACATGCCTATCTATCCCAAATTTTCCTTTATTTAGTATATTTAAAAGTACAAAATTACAGCTACCTGAAAAAAAATTTAAAACTTTCAAACAGCTTTAAGCAATTTCTGCATAAAAACTGGAAAAACTTAAAGAACCATCATGATCCTGGGATCTGACCACTTGCAGGACACGTGTGATATAAGCTCACCTAGCAATCCCAGAATTTCTGCCCAAACAGAACACAGTCTCCAAAAGCACATCATGAAAGCAAATACCTGCTGGACTGAGAGACTTGGTGTTTGCATTGTAAAGTATTTTCTGGGTTTTGAAGTCTGCTGGTAAAAATGGCATTGTGGAGTAACATAGTGTGGCACAACACAAGGAATAATTGCACAGGTATTGATTATTATTGACCCTCCCCATTTTGACGGCTGTACTTCTCCTGTTTTTCATGACCTAAATTTAAAACATAGGGGTTTGGTGCTTGTTTCCTGTGAGATGGTGCAGTTAGTCAAGAACGACTTGAAGAGACTGTTTTTTTAAATTGCATCACACTTTGATTTTTAGCTGACAGCTGTGAGGGGATGAGTGGAGAGCCAAGCTGTCCTTAGGGGGTGCTCTGTGGCCAGCAGAGCTCCGGGTGAGCTGCGAGCACCAGAGCACTGCTGCTATCTACAGGTCTGCTCTGACAGCACTCACACTGCACACCAGTGCTCCACCAGGGATGCTCGTGCTTGGGAACAGCACCCAAACAGACACTAAAGTATTCTGGCTTTGTGGAACTGCAAGATGGCAATCTGTAGCCTTTCTGTCCAGGGGCTAGCCTGTGTCAAAAACCCAAAATCAAGTGGACTTCATTAAAGGGAAAAATTATCTCTGCTGCACGAGAGAACAATTTCTGCCTTTTAATTTTATTTGATTTATTTTTTTACAAATGAAGAGGAAACATTGCCATCTCAGGTGCAGAGTCACAGATGGGAGCCCCCTCTCACCACAACACACTGCACAAATGATCATGGTGTACACAAGGGCTGGAAAACACCTTTGAGCCTGCATTGCTGAATTTTTAAGCTCATTTGTGATATAATTAGAATTTACTAAAATTTAGTTGTGGCTTTTCGTTGCTTGGAATTTAATTAATTTTTCCTTCTGTGTCTTTTCCTCTGTAACCCAGAAATTCTCATAGGTGCTTTTCTGCCTCTATCAGTAAGACAGTCAAGATAACCTGGAATGGGTTCATCACTGCTGAAATCAAACACAGCAGCTTCCAGAACAGGAGAAAAATAATAAAGAAATCTATCCAGCAAATACGAACAAACAGTGGAGACATAAAAACATCTATTTAACTAAATGTTGTGGATTTCAGAGTCAGGTTAACACTGAGAGTATCAGATCACAAGCTTTCAACGAGCAATAGAAGAAGTGGCAAAATAAGAAAAAGGAAAAAAGTATTCTGCACACTACTTTTTTTTCCCTAGTAAGGAAAAACTCCCAGCTTATTTGCAAATATTTATCTACAACTGAATGTCAACATGAACAGGTAAGTACATAAAAATAGCACCATGCAGCCACAATTAGAAGCTCAGACAAAGGGCAGTCTGATCTGACACATGGAACCTCTCTGAAGATTTTCCCATTTGGGAGGCTAAAAAAACTCTTTCCAAATTCTCCAAGATCAGCAGGAGCTGCAGGCTAAAAAAAAATCTTATTCCAAATGACTCTTAGCTCCACACTGAGCATGCAGTTCATATGACTGCTTGTGGGAGAATAAGTAGCTGCTCCATCCTCTTTAAATACCAGATTTTCTGGAAACAGCTGACTTTCAGTACTAGATACCAGGTGAAGACTTCAGTATGACTGGAAAGGAGCATTCAGGGTTTATTTTGTTGATTTTTGGGTTTTTGGGGGGTTTTTTTGGTTGGTTGGTTGGTTTTGGTGGAGTTTTTTTGGGGGGGTATTTTTTGGTGGAGTCCTGTCCTTTTGTCAAAAAAGTTTAGTAAGGAATTTGCCACCTGTAATAATCACTGTTCATGGAGTATTGGGGATTACAAATAACCTCTTCAGTATTGCAGGAGATGGTTTAAGCATTGGAAGGAACAGACACCACATAACGCTCAGAAATTTCTCACAAAGCTCAGCCCTCTTGATGCTTCCAAAGAGGGAGTGAAGTTGTAAATTTCTAGCAGTTTATGTTCCAATTCCTGTTTCCGAAAGACAGCGTGACCCCTTCAAAGGCAGCCCGGCGGATCCCAGGGGAACCAGCGGGTCAGGGAGCCGGGGCCGTGTCAGACCCCGGGCAAGGAGCATCCCCCTTTCCTTGGCATTCCAGCGGCAGCGCCATGGGAAGCTGCGCTCGGAGGGGCAAACCACAACCTCCCTGGGTTCTGGGGGCTGGCCGGGGACACGATTGCACACCTGTCACAGAATGATCCACAAATTTCACCTCCACAGATTTCCTCGCTGAGTACTTTGGCGGACACAGAAGAGGCGAGGGGCGTTCGTGGATTGATGGCGGGGGAAAAGCGAGCGGACAACGAAATACCAGCCTTTGGAATACGAACATCTGGGAGGGGCAGATAAAAACAAGGGGAAGTATGAATTATTCTGGCCACAAACCAAAGTGTCAGCAGTATGGGGGCGGCACCGGGCACCGCTGGAAGCCGGGGGGGCTCTGGCTGCTCCTGCTGAGGGTGGGGGTCTCCCCCTCGGGCCGGGCCGGTGAGGCGGGCCGGGCCGGGCCGGGGAGGGAGGGGATGGGCCCCGCCCGGGGAGGTGCCGGCCCACACTTCCTCAGCCCCGAAGAGGCGTGAGCAGCGGCGGGAGCATGGCCCAGCGCCGGGAGCTGATGGCTCTGGGGTAAGCGGAGCTCGGGGCAGCACCGGGAGCGCCCTCAGGGACAGCCCCGGGCGTGCCGGGACTCCCGGCTGGGCTGGCAGGCTGGGAGCTGCTGGGTCTGGGTGGCGAAGGGAGGGATGAGGTAAGGCGGGGTCTGTCCCAGCGAGGCTCCGAGCGTGCTGTGAGCCCTCGGGGGAGCCCAGCGCCTCGTCCCGGTGGCAGCGCTGAGAGGCTGGCACAGCGGACCGGGACAAAGAAAGAATAGCTAGAAACCGAGAGCGCAGACACGGTTCGAATGTAGTGGAAAGCTGGTGGCAGGGGAGCAGCTTCCTTCGGAAACCCCTGCGGCCTTGAAGCCATCGCCATCGGATAGAGCCCAGGCTGTGCCGTGCCACTTCCCTGCCTTTCCAGGGAGCACCAAACCCAGAGGCTGTCCTCAGATCCCTGTCCTCCCTGTGCCATGCCTTCAGCTGTCTCCTTGGAGCTTGGCCTGGGCCCTGGTCTGGGGAGCTGCTGTCCTTGCCGGGCCCCGGGAGGCAGCAGGATTCCCAAAGGTGCCCGTAGCTCCAGCAGGGAGAGCAGCGGGCAATTCGCAGCCACTGCGAGCACATCGCGCTCACCGAAAAGCAAAACCCCAGGAGCAAAAAGGAAGGCCGAAGGTTGCAACAGAGCTTGTTCCCTGTCTGATGCGACCCGCTCGTTTTCTTCTGCCAGCTAGTTTTGGTTTTCACAGGAGAAAGGCCTGGGTCACTTTGTCACCGGCAGCTTTGCCGTGGGCAGGAATAAACACGGGCTGGAGGAGCAGCGCAGGTGGGTTCAGACAGGGTGCGATCAGTGGCAGCAGTGCAAAGGGGAGGCAAAGCAGAAAAAAGGCCAGTGATCATTCTTACAAAGCGAAAAAGGCTCTGGTGTCACCTCTGCGTTCAAACGAATTGATGAAAAAAAGTAAAGGTGTTTTGCTTCCTGAGCACTTGAGGATTAGGACCAACTCATTGCTTATATTTGTGATTCATTCGCTTAGCAAACAAATTGGAGTGCAAAAAATAGCTTGAAACTAGTATCTCTACAGTGGTGCTACTTTCCTGTATTGGAAAAAACCTTTTAATGCAGTGCCTGTTAACTGAAGCACCTAACAGGTATGAAATTAAGTCACTTTGCAGCCGTACCCAGAGTAGGCATTATATAATTTTTCATTACATCTGTTAGATTATGCTCGTCCTAAAACACTATTTACAGGGAAGAAGGAAAGAAAAATTAGTTGGAGCTGTTGTGGGAAGCAATATTCCCAGTTACCAGACTATTTGTTTACTGACTTACACAATGTGGTCTGAGATAATATATACCAGTAACATGTGCCTATAAGCAGCAAGGAGCTCATCCTCATAGACAGTCTTGTAGAAATGCTGCTTGATGTGGTACTTAATGTGGTATCCATCAGAAGGAAGGAGTACAGATGAGAGGACTACAAATATGCATTTTTAAAGCTGTACCTTCTTTATTTTACTTCCACTTCAATGGAAAAACTTTTCACCCTTCCACAGAATACTAAGCATCTCCTTCAGGGAAGTGTGTTGAATTAAATAGATTAAAGGTGAATAAGCAATACCAGGCAAAGAGTCCCTTCAAATTATTAAACAAGGCCCTTTCTTTTCAGCTAGTACTAAAGCCACTTTTTTCCCCTTCTTTTTTTTCCCCTAAATATGAAGAAGTTCTCATGCAGCAGACATTCTTGCAGCATAACCTGAAAGATCTCTTAATGTAAATACCTTTCCAGCTGTGACAAGTAGGTGTGTCACTCTCCAGACCATAAAATGAAATTCTCAGTTATCACAAGGGTTTTCCATCCTAAATTCAGTCCCATATTCTCACAGTGCAGAGTTCCCCTGCAGCTGATCCAGCAGGACTGAGACCCAGTTGTGATGAGGAGTCTCCAACAGAGACAAATGGTCATTCAAATGAGAAGTAGCTTCAACATTAACGTAACTTTGGGGGGAATTTGAAGCAGTTTATTTTAAAGCTTCTGCTTTCTGGTGCAAAAATCAAAGAAGTTGGATAAGGTTTAAAGAAGTGTGAAATGGGAAGGACTTTACTCTTAAGAGAAAAGGCTGAGTACCAGGACATGCTCGTAGTTTACCAGGTTAGCTGTTCAACAGAATGGAAAGCTGTCAGCAATGCAGTGAAAATTCAGATTACAGTCAGCTTCAGTGTATTGATGTGCATATAGGTGGGCCTAATTTTTAATGGAAAGGGAGCTCAAAAGCAGAACACATTGTTAAAAACTTGTTGCCTCGTCAATTAACTTTGTCCCTAAATCTACCAGAATATTTAAAAGGGAACACTAAAGTTCTTCTCTGAAGGCCTCTTTGGTTATTCCTGGATTCAGCCTGTTTTCCAGTGGCCTTTGTTGCTGCTAGAGCTGACTTCAGTGTGGAGCTTCTGTGGCTGAGCACGTACTGCGTGAGTTTGGGGAATTCCCCTTTGTTATTTGCGCAAGAGACGAGAATGTGGAATATCTCATCAACCCAGTAATTACAGGCTGGTCTGGTAGTACAGTTTGCATCCCAATACAGCACAGTTTGGGTGACACTGTCGTTGAAAGTGAAAGGCACAGGGCAAATGGAAACAAATTTTTGTGACCTTTTTTCCTTCTACAGTCCGAGCTTTCTTTGTGACCCCTTGCAGCTGAGCTTTTATGCTCTTCCCGGTTTGACAATACCTTCACAGATGGTATTAGTAAGACTGGACAAGACATTTCATGCTTTGTTTTAGTAACAGAAGAGAAATAAGGCTACAGGCCTAGATCAGGTGATAATTAAATTGAGGAATTGAGGAACACATTAGACTGGAACACAGTAAATGGTCATAAGAATTTTTTTCTTCATCTCTGTTTTTGAATTCAAGCAAGGGAAAAATTGAAGTGACTAGAAAGTGGGCCAAATAATGGGTGAAAATCAGTATGAAGGCAGTTAAGAGCAGGGGGAGAGAAAACAGAAGTGAAAAGCAGAAGCTGAACTAGTGAAAGTCTATAGTTAGAAGACAGAAACGTTAAGACTGGATATATGATGTTATTTCCTCTTGTTTCTATTTTAAAATTATTTTTTCCATATAATGGCATCCTTGTATTCCAGCAAAGTACTTTATACAGGTTCATGATTAAGTGTTTCAATGTAACACATTGAAGGGATGCCTAATAAATACCAGTTTGGTTGCCTGACACCTGTAACTTCTGTCTTGGCACTCTTGCCCTTTTGGAGATTCTTTAAAGCTCTGTCAACTCAGGCACCATTAAAAACATGGCCAAGACTTCACTTATAGTGATGTGAGGTACAGAGAACACTTTTGCATCTTTCAGATGATGGGCAATGGAAAAAAAAAAAAATTAAAAATCCTAAACTACTAAACTTGACAGATGAGAGCTGGAAGTTGCTGAAATACAGAATGCCAGAAATAGAGAACTAGTGAGTCAATTTTACAGTAATTTTTGGAGCATGGGCACATAAAGAGCATTGTATCCAGCCAGAGGAGTTAAGTCAGTGCTTTCCTTTGTACTCCATTGAGCAGTACTACTGCTTTAATCTAAGAGTGGGAATACATCTTTGAGGCTAGAATATAGTTTCAAAGTGTAAGCAAATTCAACTCCTTGTGGCAGAAGATATATTTAATTAAAAACAAAACCAAAACATAAAACTTGCCAACATCTATCACCACAAAAAAAACCCCACAAAAAAACAACAAAAAATCCAATCAACCCAACTGAGGGTAAATAACTGCTCTGGGTAATATTGGAGTGAAGTCCTACTGGGGGCACAGGTGGCTCATCTTCCCAGTCATATGGGTAGTTTGTTACCTTTCAGAGGTGGACAAGAGATGAATTAGACTTGCTGTGTTTCTGCTTCAGAGAGCCAAAGTGCTTTCCACCCACCACAGAGCACCAGCACTACTGGCCCTGCTGCAGTAGGGGAGGGAGCCTCTGGGAAGAGAGCAGAGCTCACTCAGCTGAACACCAAGAATCTCCTTCTTGCTTCACAGAAGGAACTTTGAATTGCCTGACTTTTTCACCAAAGCAAACCAAACATGCATGCTGTTTCTAGTACTGAGAACATCTGATAAGGACACCAAAACTAAATGTGAGCTCTGCCTACTGCATTTATCTGGTAGCTGGGCATACCGCAGAGTTATCGCTCCAAACACTTACACCAAATAGCAGCCAGAGCTTCCAGCTGTGCTCTCTTCTGGTGCTACTATCTTTCATTTTTGTGAGGAAAAAAACCAAGTGTTTCTACTGAGTGTTACACAGTTTGCACATAAAACTGGCTCAGAAGAGAATTGTGCAAGTCACTCAGCATTCATCCTTTCATGGATAAGTGTGTGTGTTCCTTGTGTATTCTGTTATTGTTAAAAAGTTTATCCATCTGATGCCAGCTGCATGTTTATACAGCAGCTCCTATTTACCCAGCCAGATTTTTTTTTGCAAAATATCCACATGATTTCTTTGAAAACAGCATTATCAGAAATGACAGATGCCATACCTAAGGACTTTCATCTGCAGGGGACACAGAAATGAAGTTTCATTATCATTTTTCATTAGAACAGTTTGAGATGTTAAAGAATGAACATTTTGAGGATGATGTTCTAACCTAAACAGGGAATTTCTCACCCCAGACTTTGCTGTAACATATTCCTGATCTTCAGCATAGTGTAGGTAGCTCTAGCTGCTGCATTAACTACACAGAAGTCTTCTTAAGAAGAGATTTTAATGTGAGTACATCCTGTTCTGGAGTTGTGATGATTAGCACAGCTGCAGCAGCCACTGGATTATTCCATGGGGAAACCCCACTGGTGACTGGAGGGGCAGATCTTCAGGGCAAGGCTGTGTGCTCTGATGAGTTTGGGCATTCTGGGGCACTGGGTTCTCGTTTCCTCTTCCCTGTAAAAGCCGTCACTAAAGCCCTTCCTCCATGCCGTCACCAATGCAGTGTGACCTAAAGAATAGGCTGATATCTGAAAATGCTTTCTTTTTCAAGGGGTAGCCAAAGTGATGTCATTGACTGTGCTTGTCCATCCTAAGACATGCTTTCACTGGCCATTCCAAAGAGCAGGAAAGATGGCAGGGTCATTCAACAACACACACACACAACACAAACGTGCTTATGTGGACCAGATAAAGACATTTAACATCATTTAGGATGAAGTTAAAGTAACAAGAATGGATAAGTGACAGCATCTATAAACTCTCAGCCTGAGATTGCTGGTCAAACTGTAGAAAAGTAAACCCAAAAAGTTGACTACACTTTTTTTTTTTTTTTAATAGACAAAATGAAATAATCAGAAAGGAGAAACCTCCCAGAGATATGTATACGTATCAGGAGGGTGTTACAAGGGCAGCCAGAAGAAGTGGCTCTGAAGCAGGGAGGGAATTTAACCTATCTTTCTTCTTGTGTTTCTCAGAGAAATCTCAGTCAAGAACCTCAGGCAATTTTTACACTACTGATGATTTTCAGTCTGAAAGCTGTCAAAGTACAGAGCATATTTCTGGACTTGTTTTGTAGTGAATACAAGACTCTATAAAGAGGACTTTTGGAAGGACCTTCAGAAACATCTCGATTGTCCAAAGTTATCCACCATGTTCAAAATCAAAGATTTAAGACAATCCAGCTTTATGAAGGACTTTCTAGAGGCTTCAAAGAGAAGGATGTTTGTAAAGCATTTTAGTTTCCTTAATGTCTTGTTAGAAAATGGCATAAAGGTAGATACAGTACTGTGTTTTGTATCAACTATTCCCTGCCCCAGATATAACTCAGAAGACAACCAAAGCTTCAAAGCTGAAAATGGACTGCCTTTTACAGTTTTGCCAAATGAGCCATAACTCCCATCTTGATTTGCTTGCCAATTTCAAAGAACTGTTTAAAAGGTTTTTTCTGAGACTGATAAATAGAAGGAATGAAAAAAAATTATGCTGAAGTGTATCTAGTAGTGTCTAACCACAGGACTGTTTGAGATTACTTTTATCCCTGGTGATTTCTCAGCTCAGGTTTGATTGTAAGAGCAGATTGCATAGAGTATTTGTTTACCTTTCTGGTGGTCTGTGGTGGAAACTCTAAATTTTCTCCAGCAATTCAATATTTTACGTGTGTTTAAGCAATTGGAACAGAGTTTGTGTGACAATTTTCACAGTGGAACATCGAAGTAACCTGACCAAACCATCTGTCACCGTCAGGAAGAGAAAAAACCCAAAACTACATGTAACAGTCCCTTTGTCACCAAGATCTTCCTTACTGTCTCCCATCCACTTCCATATTTTGAGCTGAACAAGAGCAACACAGTAACATTTGAGGGATTTTTGTCTGAGACAGCATATTTAGGCAAGAAACTGGTGCAGCCTTGTCATCCAAGTTTTAAAAGTGCACCTTCAAACAACAGTATTTTCCCAATTAAGGTTTTTTGTTGTTGGTTTCTGGTTGGTTTATCTATTTTTTTTCATAATAGTAGCATTTCATTAGTCCCTGGTCTTTTGTGTGTAAAGAGAGAGTGGATTTAAACACAGCATTTTTAAAACTTAAATGACTTCTCTTTCAAAAGTTTAGTAGTAGGGGTTTTTTTTTGGAAATAAGGTAATGACACAGTTATGAGCAACCTCAAACTAAATTTGCCTCCTTCATGACAATGACCACTCACAGATTTTCTCAACATCTGGTTCTTTTGCACAGAAGTGAGCCAAAAAGCGTCAGGAAATCCCACCCCAAACACAGTGCTGCATTCTCAGCTGCAGGTCTGGCCATGCTGATATGATCCTCCCCACATCAGGAATGATCTGACCTTTGCCTGTTGCTTACTTGAGCAGTTAATCCCCAGGCGGATTTTGGCTAACAGGTGCTCCAGAGGATGACACTTTGATCTTTAAATATTCATTATTTTATTCTACTGTGAAGATGGACCACATTCTAGAGCCAAAACAGCATTACCCTGCCTGTATTGAGTTTCACATGGATCTTCTCTTCCTCTGGGTTAAGAGTCTGGAGATTCTCATAAAGCAATTTATCAGCCAGCTGGCCTTTCAAATGGGCAGCCATCCAAATTGAGAGTTAAAGCTTTGTGTGAGAAGCCAGCTTTGGTGGAAACTTGGGATGAACAGCTAAGGAGAAAGAGGATACAATTATACCTGGTTTCATTTCGAAGACTGCCACGAAACAAGTTCTGGAAAGTGCTGCAAAGGCACTTCTGCTTTCAGGGAAACCGTGTTTCTTTGGCTGAAGCAGTGACAGGCTTAGAACTCAATGTTACAGGAGTTTTAAAGGAAGGGAAAGGTGACCTGGCAGCACTCCACATACAGACAAGGGAAGCTTGCTCCCAGCAGAGCCTTGGGTGTAGTATCCCTCCCTCCTTCTGTTCCAGAGCCTCGTGTGTGTGTGTGTGTGTGTGTGTGTGTGTGCATGGCTATGGTTATTATTGTGTGCCTTGCAGGATTGCAGCTCCAACCTTTTATAGCTCCAGCTTTTTGTGCTCAGTCTCAGCTTCATTTCCAGTGAGATATTTGCCTCTTGTGAAAAAGAGGGTGTTTCTATTGTGGAGCATTCTGAATGGAAACACACGCATAAACTACACTTCCTGGACTTCTTTGCAGGATTTTCTTCCTGTGAAGTCCTTGCAAAACTTTTTATATAAAAATGAAGTTAATTTTCACTGAACATAAATTGGAACAGTGTTGAGATGTTTTCCTTTGTTGCTCAGATCACACCTGGCTGAGAGACAACAATAGCAAAGTATCTTAATTTTCACTGAAATTCTGTCAGTTAATTTTGATCCCTTTAATTATGAGCTTAGGCAAGCAGGTTTAATTGCAGAACTTGGCAGTGACGATGTGTTGAGGGAAATAGGGAGTTTATGAGGAGTTTAGGTGCTGCCTGTTTGCCCAGAAGAAGTGCACCAAAGAATATACCCATGTCCGCTTCTGGAAATAGACAAGGGATTCTGTATACCCCCCAAAACTGCTTTCACCTTATCAGCACAGACCTGGGTACTTTGTTGCTTGTGCAAGGAGAAACTGCAGAGTTTTTATATCCAGTGAAACAGTCAGCTGTTTGTACACAACTTTCCGTTAACAAAAACCAGTTTTTTGACACTGTCAAAAGGAGGCCACTGCCAGGGGCACGGATCTGTGTAAGCTGTGGGTACCTGTGAGAAAGGGGATAACACAAAATTGTAGAGGAATTAACCCTGCTCCAAAAAGCAGCAGCAGCAGCCAGTTTAGGGCAGAGTGAAGGATGCTTTAAGCCCTTGTGTCTCCCCAGGTGGTACCATGACAATCTCACCCGACATGCAGCAGAAGCACTGCTGCTCTCCAACGGGAAGGATGGGAGCTATCTTTTGAGGAAGAGCAATGAAAGGGAAGATCTGTACTCCCTCTCTGTAAGGTAGGTTATGTGAACTAATCTAATGCTGCACTTCCATGTTTGAATGTTCCATGCATTACAAGGTAGGTTTTTTTTTTTCCCTAGGGTTTAAACCATTTTGAAATATAATCCTATTGGTATAATCCCATTGAATGACATTTTTCTAGAGGAAAAAAATTGGATTGGATTTGACAACTGCTCTCATTTTTCCAATTTATGAATTAATCTTATTGGTAAAAAACATAATTCTATAGAATGGCTGTAAATTTTCAGTCTGAATGATAAAAGTCTGCATGTCAGTTAAAAGAGCTTAGGAAACAGCTGGCAGGAGTAGAAAAGTTTTAAGATGAGGACAGCAGCAAACATTTAACAGATGCTAACCTTACTAGTTTCTGAATCCCTGTATAGGAACCATCATCTCTGAAGGATGATCCAATGTTTGACTGGCTGGTTTCACTCCTCTGTTCTGTGCTAAGGTTCAGTCTTAGCCAAGTCTGCATGGCTAAATTGAATAGCATCTTGTGATGGATCGATGTCAGGGCCTTGAAGTCAATTACAGCAATTCAGGACACAACTGTTCAGGATACAACCAATACAGAGCAGAGGTAGCCTGGCCTGGTTACTTCACTGCTGAATCACATTTAAAGAATCTCCCAGAAGGAGAAAAGCCACGACATTTTAGTGAGGCAGCCTAAGGACACATGCATCAGACATGATGAGGTGTTTCACCCCTTTCTGACAGAAGACTTAGGAGCAAGCGTGTCTCTACACACACTGTTTAAATTATTACCACTATAGGCAGCCATTTATACAAAGGGTGCCCAACAGATCTGAAGGTGACTTTACAAAATGAGTATTCAGAGTAGCAATGACTGAAATGACATGGCAAGTATTGTCAAAAAGAATAATGACATTTATGAGTCCTTAAAAAAAAGTAACTTTAAATTAATCATTGTTTTTCTGGTTATTTTTTTGTTTTTACTTCAAAATGTTAAACATTATTTGAGATAGCTACCTCAGACAATTTATATATATATATATATGTATATGTATCTTGAAGGTAGTTTTAAATAGCATTCAGGAAACAACTTATTATGATAAGTCTAAATTTAAATAGTTATTTTAATAGGAAACAGAAGTGTTAGTTAATGAAAATAAGTTTTCTGCTTTAATAGATTTTACCATTAGAAGACGTACAAAAGTCTATTTCAGGCCCATTCCTATCTCTTTCTTAGCTCTTCATGTAGTGAGAATTACTTACTGCATTACCATATGAACTGAACAGCCCAGTCTGAAGTTTGATCTTTCATTCTGTTCTGTTAGCTTCTGTTGTTTCTGCTGGTGCATCTCCTTTGAATTCTGATTTTGATTTTAAATTGTTTTACAGTTTTTCTACTGGTTAATTTTACATTTTCTTTCAGTTTTTTGACTAAAATTAAAACTTAATTTTAGAATAAGTAATTCAGTTTTGTTCTGATACATTTCTGTAGAATGTATAATTTCAGCAATTCTAGCTGTCATTTTCCTTCTGTCCTAAAATATCTTCTGTAGCTTTTACTTTATTTTCTGCTTCAGCCTCATAAGGAACTTTGGTCATGATTATATTTTGGGATTTTTCAAGGAAAAAATGCTTAGCCATCCTTTAAGTTTTTTACTGACAGCTGTAGGAAGAGAGATCACATATTGCCTGAAATCCCCTCCCCCAGCTACATCAGTCTGAAAAGGAAGTAGGAAGCAGAGTAGAATTTGCTCTCATTGCAACATCATCTTAAGAAATTAAACAAAAAATGGAAAACCCTGTAACTGCAGCAGTCACAGCAGCTCTTCCCTTGCATGGAGCATCTGCACTGGGCTTGTTGTGCCCCTGCTGACTGTGGCACAAAACAACGTGGGATGCCCATAGAGTCATATTCTACAGTTTCATAAATACTGTTCAAAGATAAATATTTAAATACCTGTTTGAAATCATAATCTCCTTTGGAAGTGGCAATAAACAATGAAAGAGAAGCTATAATTAATTTTCTTCATCACATTTTTTCAGTATATTTGCTAGTTAAGTTTTTCCTCAGACAAAGTTTACTCAGCTATTTTGGGTGCTAGTAGCATTAACAAAAGTAACTTTTTCACTGGAGAAATACTTGAAATAAGTGCTTCACTGTCTTCTGAATGCAAAATAATTGCCTACCCAGGAAGTGAGACCTTGCACACTTCTCTAAATGCCATCAGGTTTCATAAACAAAAGCTGTCACTTCCCTTACAGAACAAGGACTCTGGTTCATGTTTGTCAGTGCCCATCCTAGTGGAACCAATCATCCAAGTACAGAGACAAAACAAACAAACCCTAAAGCCCTAGGTATTTTAAAAAAGGTTACTAAACCCCTGCTTGGGTGCAAAATGGAAACTCCCATTTTTTTTGAAAGGGAAACAGAAGATGTTTTCAATGAGATTGGGATGCTACTTGAAAAACAAGATAGGTACTGAGTGCACCATCAAGACTAAAGTCCAGTAAGTGAAGGGGTTTAATCCTATTTAGACAGAAGGCTTGAAATCTCTTTTGTATTTTTGCTGATGTAAGAGTTAAATTAACCAACTTGCTTTTTCTAGGCTTCCATCGTCTCATATCTCTTAATCAGCAATTAAAATCTGATTTTCAGATGTGTAGAGTATTAGTGAGGGACAGTAATGACAGTAGTATTACTAGTAGGACAGTGATTGTCTGCCTGTGATCTGGGTCAGATTCCCTGCAGTGAAAGCTGCTATTTAAGGATTGTAAGTGCCAAATGCCTTTGGCATTTACATCTTGACAAATTTTCCTCTTCTATTTTAGGGGAAAAGATTCTGTGAAACACTTCCATGTTGAATGTACAGGAACTTCATTCAGATTTGGATTTAATGAATTTTCTAGCTTGAAGGAATTGGTCATGCATTTTGCAAACCAGCCTTTAATTGGAAGTGAAACAGGTAAGGAGAACCGTATTGTGTGTATGAACTCATTTGTAGCCATGCTTCACAAAGATCTAACTAAAAGGAGCTTCTGATGTGTTAGCAAATAGATCTTCTGCTAAAGTGTTCATAAATTCACATCTGTATTTGTCTCTAAAAAAGCTCCACTTCAAAAAATCTTTCAAGGTCTTTGAAGACAAACCACACATAAGCTTATTGAGATTTTGCTATCCAGGGCTGTGAGCTCCTTTCAGTTTCTCAGAGGAGGAAGCATTTCAAAATACCAGGAGGATTAGAACGTTCTCAAAAACGGCCAAACCAAAGCACGGTGTTAGTGAGGAAATAAATATGCATCTATGAAGCTGAAATCCCCCAATAAGAATAAATGGAAAAGCGACTTGAAATTGTTTCATCTCACTATTCTTTGT
The DNA here is from genome assembly GCF_001522545.3 of Parus major. NCBI lineage: Eukaryota > Metazoa > Chordata > Aves > Passeriformes > Paridae > Parus > Parus major. The sequence goes on from NC_031771.1 coordinate 20,054,565, forward strand.
CCAAGGAAGGAGTCTACAGTGTTATGCTCCTCTTTCCTGTAGGGAATGTGTTTTTAACTAGCTCTCCTGTTCTGCCTGCAGTGCATCACCATGCTGGTGCCATCTGCCATCACAGTGATTTTCCTCGCTTTTAAGAGGAGAGAGAAAAGGCACAAGTTTCTTTAACAACCAATGTGCTGCCTGAATTAAGGGTCAAAATATTAAACTTGATTCCTACATGTGAATTGAACACCATCAGACTAGAATCCCTGAAGAAACAAAGTGGATATGATCACGGTAATGTCAGCTTTATGTTTAGCTTCAAGTGTAAAAAGACTTGATTGATTGAAGACATGTCAGTACAAATTAATGCCAAAAGCTTCTGTATCCTCTGTGGCAAGTGTATGCAAATAACTCAGAGCAGTACTAATTATATATGCAGGAGCCCAGTTAAGTGATAGCTGGCACATGCAATAACTCTAACATGTCACACACTAAATTTGCACCGGTGCTCTGCTAACACTAACATTAAATACAAGGGCTCATTTGCCAATTTCCTCCCCCAAGAAAAATGCAGCTGTAGACTCAATATGGCACTTGTATTTTTCAAAATACTCTCCTTTTAAATTGCTTTCAAAACTGGTTCAAACACAGAGCTCCTACATGTATCCTCTGTGCCAGTGAGCTACTTTTCCTGGGAAATCAGGCATGCACCCACAGGCATATTCACCCACATGAAATCTCCATAAAGACTTCAGATGACATAAAACTTGTATTTCCCCATTCCTCACTCCTTCACTACAGGTGAAGATATTAATAAACAAGACATTGGTTTTATCTGATCTCTATGGATGGGATCAAGACTTGTTATCTTAAAGTTTCCTAATCAGATTCTACTGGGTGTGTGAAAAATCTAAGTCAAATGTGCTACAGAATACAAAATATATATATATATGTATATATATATATATGTGTATATATATGTGTATATATATATATGTGTGTGTGTGTATATATATATATATATATATATATATATAAAACCTCATATCAAGAAACCTTCCACCTTACCATACCACGGAAAACAGTAGAGAGGAGGAGAGAATTAACACTCAGGCAATACTCCTTCAGATACAGGTTCCAAATTTCTCCTGAGTCATAACCATCTTTTGTTAAAAATGGGGTAGGGGACTCATCAGAATCAACTCCAATCCAAGCATCAGCAGATGCAGACGTGGCAGAATAATCTTGCTACAGTGCAGCTTTTGTTAGATCTTGTGTGTAATTGCCAGACTATTCTCTACAATTTGAGGAGGAAAAAGAAATCCACAGAGAACTTACTACAAAACAAATACTGTATGAAATGTTATATTAGTCCTTCCAGTTCTGCAATGGGGCTTTTTATCCATTTTTGTATCCATATGTACAGCTGATGATACCCTGATTGTCTGCAACAGCTTAGGAGTAGCTTCTCTGGAGTGGTGATGGACCTGTTCTCAATTTTATTTTAAATGGTAAAGCATATTTTTTCTGCAAGGCCAGATAGAATTAAACCAATGTTACTTTCCACCTGTGGCAAGTTGAATAGATCACATTTGCATACACGGCCTGTGTCTGCAAACAGATTTCAGCTGCTTACTTCAAACACAACTTTTCCACTTCTCTTTTTAGCCCTTCCCATTACAGAACACTTTTAAATTACTCATACATCTGCAGGTTTAAAGTCCAACTTGTTACCAGTTCTAGCATCCCTCCTCTTTAAGAGCTGCAATATCAGCATGAAATGCAAATGGAGCAGCATTTGGTGTGCTGTGACATTATTTTTAAAGAATGGAGTTAGATGGAAGAGCAGTTACTCTTTTAAGGACGTCCTTCGCTATTTTGAAAAGTACAATAGGTTCACTGTTGAGAGTGCAGCTTTTTTTCAGGGAACATGCAATAAACATGACCTTACTTGGAGAAAAGGAAGAATGGCTACAATGAAAAGGTTTAACTGGGAAGAGCTGTGGTAAAAACAATTGAAGGTGATGGTAATGTGGGTTTACTGTTAGGAAGGCTGTAGCCAAAGCTACGACAGATTAAGTGATTTAAGCACTACCTAGTGGGATGTTGGCAAACTCAATGGCTCTTATGGCCTCCTGTCTAGTTTAGCATCCTGGCTAAATACTCCAACCCAGCCTCTTGGGCAGGAAAGGAATTTAATGAGTCAAGAGATTTCATGCAAGCATTTGCAAGGGTAAGTGTTTTGGAAAGGTGCTGTATATTTGCAAGTTTTAATTTTAGGAAAAGGTGAAATTAACCATTCCTCAGAGATGTAGTGACTGACAAGTTATTTTCTAAGCTGGACTTGCCAGATGGATTACTCCTGCTCTTTTCTCTCCAGGAACCTTAATTGTATTGAAGCATCCCTACCCACGGCAAGTGGAAGAACCTTCCATTTATGAGTCTGTCCGTGTTCACACTGCAATGCAGACAGGAAGGACAGAAAGTGACCTTGTCCCAAATGCTCCCTCAGTAAGTTGTGTTCTGGTGGGAAGGGTGCTTCTGGCCCGAGTCTAGCACGATTGCTGGAATGAGCTATGGAGTAAGACTGGTTATTAATCCCCTTATGGGTTTGTAAACACAAGAAGTCTTTGCCAAACAGGGAAAAGCAAATACAGACTTGCTCACTGCAGTCCCATGGCAAGTAAAGGCTCTTATAATTGTTGTCACTTCAGTGCTGTCCCTGGGAAAACATTGTCTGCAGCTGACTTGGGTGAGTCTGACTATCCAAACAAAGAATATATGAAATATTTTCATTCTTATTTTATCTTTTAGAATATTTTATCATTATTAACATTATTATGAGTTTTAAAAAAAACAACAAATGCACACAGAAAAAAAAAATCATCATATACATTTGGGCCACCTATTCTGACATTTGAGACTCACTTGAACAGCAATTAGAGTCTCTAAATCCCTTGTAACTCATATCTAAGTGAGACAGCTGATTTCTCCAGAACAGTTTGCTCTGAACAGAGAGAAAAGTTAATTATATACTGTACCTTTTGGGGAAAAAAGGAGGAGTTATGTTAATATGGGCTAATGAAGTTGCTAGAAGAACCACTTCTGATGTGTCTCACAATAAACCTTTCATCGCTGAGCTACATTTTAACCTCCAAAGAAACTTGACTTCCACACACCACCAATAAAAGGTAATTTTTTTTCAAGTGGCAGCTTGGCAAGATTTCGATTTTCAGAGATCTGCAGTCTCACAGACAGGTCCTACACAGTGTCAGTGCCTAAGAAGTCATAAGGTCCAAGTGTCACTCGGGATGCCAGAGAAGCAGTTCAAACCCCAATTTTTTTAAGAAGCACATTGAACATAACAGGTTTTTCCTCTCAAGGGTGGGCCTGGTTGAGAGAAGAAAACAGCTCAGTGAAACAGCACTTTCCCCTGTTTGCATTTGAGGAGCATTTTCTGGGGATAATTCCACTGTCAGTTAAACCCTGTGTGCTTCCGTTCACAGCACGTACCAAAGCAACCATCCAACTAAATAAATAAAGTTTAGCTGCAGCTTTTTTGCTGTGTTTGGCTGAGAAGGTGCAGGCCAGAAGCTCCCTGGGGGAGGCACAGTCCAGGGGGCTGCCTTCAGAGCCAGCACAGCTCCATGTTTGATGGCTGGATGGGCCCAAGGGGAGCACTGAAGTGAGGGCAAGTGGCTATGAGGAGTTTCCCAAAGGACTGATCCATCCTCCTGATGTAGGCAAAGAGGGGGATGTGGGAAATAGAAGCAGAGCTCAGCCTCTAACCGCAATCCCTTTCTTTGTTACTTCACAGCTTGGTACCAAGGAAGGATATTTGATAAAACAAGGCAAAATAGTCAAGGTAAGGAAAACTCTTACTCGTTGCTTCCACTCTGTGATCAACCACAGAAGCTAAAGATGATGTGGAGCTGAAATTGCTCCGCCTGTGTTTCCCTGCAGAGAGGAGCAATTTGTGTTTTGAGCAACAACAAACTGTAAACCAGAGCAAGCCAACAGCTTTAAAAGGTTTTCTTTCCTAAGGAGTGTTAGACTAAACTCTCCCAAAACAGTTACCATTTGTTCTTGATCTTTCAGAGCTGGAAGACAAGGTGGTTTACACTGCATAGGAATGAACTTAAGTACTTCAAAGACCAGACAGTAAGTAGCAAACACCAGCTCTACTGTTCAAACATCACACAGGCAGCTGTAGCCTCCTTGTATCTTTTGGCTTCTCATATTTGCATCACAGCTTCCCAAGTTAAAGCTTTCCATACCGCCAGTGGGGTCAGAACTGCCAAGTAAAGTCAGTTCTGCTGAGGACTTCAACAAGAGAAAGTAAATTTTACATCTGAAAACACTGACTGTGTTCTGCCAGTCTTAGCTACTGGATAGAGTTTACAGGGCTTTTTTACTCACAATAGTTCTGGTTGGAAGGGACCTCAAAGAGCACCTCCTTCCAAGCCCTCCACCACAGGCAGGCAAACCTTCCACTAGACCAGGCTGCTCCTGGCCTAGAACACATTTTTGGGTTGCTTTTTAAAGTTGATTTTAAGCTACCAGCACAACACAACAGTTATTGGCAGCTTAGACACAATGTAACAGAGAGCACGCTGCTAAAATAATTCTAAAAATATCATAGTATTCTTTGCCTTCTTTAATTTCGTCCTTTTGTTTCAAGTGGTCTCACAGGATACATAGAAAACCATTAATTTAAAAATTACTTCTTACAAAAACTAACCTACAGCATCTGGGAAAAACATTGGGTCCTTACAGTTTCTGCTCCATTTCTATCTTAATCTGAGTAAAGATAAGAAACACTTCTGGAGTTTCTTTGCCCTTACAATGTCTCTGTTTGAGGTTCCTTCATAAACACAGCCTGTTCACCTCTGCCAAGCCCTATTTCAAGCCTCTTCATGTTTTTTACACAAGAGCAGATACAACTGCCTTCTCTCACCAAACATTACCATTTATAAACAGCTAGGTTTTTGCAGGGCTTTTCATCAATTTTCATTTTGGTTCAAGATAACTTGAATTAAATTTGCAGAGTAGCATTTCAAAGAGCAGCACTCCATTAGAGTCTTACCAGGTGAGAATTTCTGTCTTTGCCAGGAATATGACCTCCTTCCAGGCAGCAGCTCCAGTGTCTCTTGGCACTCCTGTTGTTGCTGCGGGGTTGCAGGTACCTACACATGAGAAGTCTGCAGCTGACCCTGGGATAGCATTTGCTATCACACCACAGCACAAGAGGCTTTCTTCTGATGTAGGGTATCACTAACAGCCACTCAGTCAGCAAAAATATTAAGGGAAGATTACAAAGAAACACACACCTCTATATACCCGATGGAGGACCATGTAAACAGCTAAGTGTGTTTGGGCAGAAAACAATTAATTAAGCTGCCTCTTCCAAAGTATTAACAGTGTGAGGTAGAAACAAATGGAGGAAGAACTCTCACAGCTGAGGAGAATGAAAGTCCTAAGGGAGATGAGTTGCACCTGACCCTACACCTGACCTTATCCAAAGAAACTTTTATATATACTTGTGTGTGTGTGTGTGTGTGTGTGTGTGTGTGTTTGGGTACACATGGACACACAGATGCTTCTCAGGCAGTCAAACCTGTAATTTCTGCTGCAAAGCACTACTTTGGCTTTGCTTCTACATTTCTCCTTACCCAGCTACATCCTTTTAAGGAATTTAGGAATTAATTAAATCTCCAACAGCTGGCTAGTCTGGTAAGACTTATACCCATGCCTTTGTCTCTGTAAAGCTTTGCTGAAAGTGGTACCAGATTTGCTGCTGTCTCAGTTACATTACACAGCCAAACCCTCAGCAGCCTCCATGTAGCTCAGACATTCCTGCAGTAGAGATCTCTGTTGCTTGTCCAGATGTGAACTGTCCTGTGTTTTTCATGTTAAGCTCACTTCATATCATACCACTGATGTTATGCTTGCTAGTTTGAGTTTTATAGTGTTGCAGCCATTGTAACTATGTCTGGAAAAACCTGTGGAGGTGCCTATAAAGGTCCAGATGAACTGAAGATGAACTGAGAGCCTTATCTTCTGTTTTCATGTGTCCACATTTTAAAAACATTTTCTCTTCAAGGCTACGGAACCAATTCGAGCACTTGACTTAACTGAATGCTCAGCTGTGCAATTTGACTATTCCCAGGAAAGAGTCAATTGTTTCTGGTAGGTTGTAGGATTTTCTCCATGTTGCTGGGAAGTTCAAAATAGAAAGGGAATTTTGAAATGTAAACAGTGCCTGCTTCTGAAAGGTCCCTTGGTGGCTGTGATCCTGCTCATCCTCTAACTCAAAAGTCTATTTCTGTCAGCCAGTTTCTGTCAGTCCTGCATGGCTTTGACAAATTACTCCAGCCAAAAGGAAAGACCCATTTGCAGTGGGATTTCTAATTCTATAAGCATCTATAATCATCATCTAGACTCATGGATCTTGGGGTCAGACACTGATACAGGTCACATGGTAACCTCTTCTTAGAAGTGCCCAAATGTGGGTCTTTTATCCTTAGAAGGGTCCTTATCTTTAAGGCCCTGGGCTGTAAATGACTGTCAGCCATTCTCTTGGTTAACCTCCCTCCTGGTGGCTGAACGGGAGCACAGCCTCCCTGCCCTGCTCTGTCTCACCAAGTGTTGGTACAGGCCAGCTGGGCTCAGTTTTGGGGAGAACTGCCAGTCGTTCTAGCAACTTAAGAAAGCTTTGTTTACTTACAGTTTAGTGTTCCCACTAAGGACATACTACCTGTGTGCAAAAACTGGGATAGAAGCTGACGAGTGGATTAAAATCCTGCGGTGGAAACTGGTAAGGATGTGTGCTGTTACACGGCATCCTGGGCAGCAGCACCTGGTACTGCCATCATAACCCCCCCAGGACTGTGGCACCCCAGTCCTACAGCTCTCAGCACCTAAAACAAGGGAGTACTTCTTCTGGCTGCCAGGCCAGCTAGATTGGAATATGCAATTTTCACAGAATCAATTAGGTTGGAAAGGACCTCTTAGGTCATCAAGTCCAACCCTTGACCAATCACCACCTTGTCAACTATACTTGGCACTGAGCACCACACCCAGTCTTTTCTTAAACACTTCCAAGGGACGGTGACTCCACCACCTTCCTGGGCAGCCCATTCCAATGTCTAACAACACCTTTCTGTGAAAAAATTCTTCCTGATGCCAGTCTAAACCTCCCCTGGCACAGCCTGGGGCTATGTTCTCTCACTGGCAGCCTGGGAGAAGAAACCAACCTGAGTACCCCCTCCTTTCAGGGAGTTACAGAGTGGTAAGGTCACCCCAGAGCCTCCTCTTCCCCAGACTAAACACCCCCAGGCTCCATCATCTGTTCCTCATAGGATTTATGATCTAGCCCCTTCCCCTCCACTGCCCTTTTCTGGACTCAGGCACCTTCCTGAACTGAGTGGCCCAGACCTGGACACAGCAGTCAAGGTGTGGCCTCATCAGTGCCATGCACAGGAGAATAATGGGTCTGCCTTCAAACCCACTTCAGTGTTTTTGGGGTGCATTTGTAACAGGCATGCTCATTAGTAAGAAAAAATTACTTCCATCTCTAAGGATGTCATTATATGTGCTTGCTAAACAATGCGGCTCATCAGCCCAGACCGCATGTCCTAGGTCATGATAGCAGGAATGAGAAGACAAGGAAAAGGCTTAAAAGCACTGCTTCCTAAAAAATACCAGGAATTGGGCTGCCTGTACTCACCCACATGCACACAGGCAAGCAGTAATGGACTGTCTTTCCATTCCAGTCACAAATACGGAAGCAGCTGGAGGAGCGCAACGCCACCCTCAGTTCCTAGCAGTGTGCCAGCACTCCTGCTCCACTGGCAGGAATGGCCTCTCTCCAAGGGGAAGCCTCTTACCAGTGGGCAGCCTCACGTCTCCAGTGCTGTCTGTGCCCCCACACAGATGTCACCCAGCCCTGCACACACGGGATCCTGCAGCTCTGGGGCCGCCGAGTCACGCGTGGGGACGGTTGTACAAACAGAGCATGGGTTTAACACGCGTGCTGTATGCTTGTAACACACTTAATCCAAACACCTGCCAACTAATCACAGAAGTGGTCACTGTTCAAAACTTCTGTGGTTATTCAGAGCACTCAATAATTTATTGCAAGCTCCATCACAACAAAGGATCAGTATCACGTTCTGTAACCTTGAACCTTTTATTTAAAAGAGGTCCTTTCTGGAAACATTGTCTTTTTATTACCTGTTTAGGCTTTAAACCACAAGAAAAATGAGAGAATTACATGTTGTAAATAGTATCTATATTGCAATCCAGAAAGTAGTATTTCAAGACCCTTTTCAAAGTGACAGATGTGTGACACTTAGTTCTGGTCCAACAAATTTTTATATGGTTTATCTTTATACCACAGTGATGGCTACAAGGGAATGGTTGTTTCAAACAGCATCTGTAGGTAATGGTGAGCAGCATCATGTAAGCACACTTGTATACAGCCAGGGTTATGAGAAACAGTAGCTGCTTCCTGGCACTCACAGGACACATTTAACAGCGTTGTGGCTCACTACAGAGACAAGAAGTGCAACCCCATGAAGTTGGTGCTGTACTCAAAACAGATGTTACATTTTGGAAGCAAAGTCTGACACACTGGAGAGGCTCAAGACCAGCTGCAAGATGCTCTGAGAAAGATCCCCTGTGCAATCCTGTGCCTCCTCAAGGGGTGTGCAAAAAGGGGGTGTTTGGTAATTGCCTTTACTGGGAGTGCAGAAGAGGAAGACAAAAGCACATTGGAAGAAGTAAGAAAATCTAGATTTGGACATATAAATAGCATTTTATTTCAACTTAGAAATTCAAAGTATTTGTAAATATTTTTATACAGACTGTTTTCTGAATAAAATGTTGTTATAAAACTACCATAGGTCTTTTATATTCCTGTACTGTATTGTTAAAGCTTTGTCCTCCTTTTTCCCTTAATGAAGCTTTAACAAACTGGCATGTCCCATTTAGTTAAAAACCTTTGCTGAGTTTGTGTGAGAGTGAGACAACAGCAGCATCACTGTCCTTTGAACACTGCTTGGAAATGGAGCTTGTAGAGAAACCACAAACTTAGCCTTCCCTTTTTCACAGCAACAGGCTGCTTCACAGAACACTGCAAACAAGTTCAGCACCTGGTGTCACAGACTGAAGCCAGTGACCTTGGGTGACAGGCAGAGCGGAAGCAAACAGCAAGGGGAGGCCTTTGCTGGAACACAAACACATTTTGCCAGAAATACACACACCTTCCAGCTGATTCTGGAATGACCAGCAACAGCAGTCCCATTCCAGCTTAGTTTAAATGGAAAAGGGTTGACTGGCAAGCTGTAATCTCTTTTTGAGCCAAGAACTCCCAGCTGTCATTTCCAGCACCACTGTTTCCCCCATCTGCCTGATGCACCAAAGGTTGATGAGATGTGAACACGGGGCCATGGCATCCCCTTTCCCAGCCTGGGGCACAGACCTGCCCAGAGCTGTCCCTCAGATCTGCAATGCTTGGCAGTTGTCATAAGGGGACACGGGAGGGAACAACAGGGTGGGGCTAAGTGCACAGGCTTGATCCCCAGCAACAGGATCTCTGCACTGCCCTGGGACTGGATATCCTTACTGCCCAACTGAGAGAAGCACTGGTTAGTTTTCAGCCTAGAAATTCATGGATTTTGGACATTTACGAACAATTAAGAGACCTGTTTCTCTCCAGAGACAAGCACATGTGCTGTGGGGTATTACAGTGCAACAGAAGAGTGGACCAGGCTCTGTCATTTAAAAATATTGGTTTTTATTTATATTTATTTACTTAAGAAAACCTAAGGGTAAATAAGCTGAGAGTGTCACCAGTGATGAACCCACACAAAGACTATGAGACATGAGATCTTCACAACCATATTACACAAAAAAACCCATGAAGAAGTGAGACATTTTTTGGGTGCTTTTAGCTAGGCATCATGAAAGTCCCTAAAGCAATAGCTTCCATAGAAACAGCTTTCTTCCTAGTGGAAGCAGGATGCAGCTAGCATCCAGATTAGTAGCACTCCCTTGCCAAAGTACACCCGGTGTAAGAAAGCTGGGATATTAAGTGATTGTACCGACACATCACCGCTAACACACTTGCTCGCACAATGCCTCCAACCACTCTTTGCTCACTCTCTCCACCTGATCTGCTTTCCCACAACCTAGTGGTGGCCGGCCTGAGGACTCACCCTGCCATGTGCCTGGTGCCCTGTAAAGCAAGAGATCTGGGGGTTGCTCCTTTGAGCCAAGGGCATCGCACCGACCTGGCTCAGCTGGCTGAGCTAAACTCCATGGGAGCTATTTTGGTGGGCTCTCCAGTACTGCACAATACAAGCATGGCCTAAAGTAACATCCACCTACAACACATTGGTAGATCATTTCAGATTCAGTACTATGTACAATTTACTCTTACTTAGTATACTAAGGAGCTGTGGTATTTCTTCCGAGACGTGTTATTAGACTGACGATTATTGAATCTTTCTGTCCACTGGGCTGCAGAGGAATGCTGTACTCTGGCAATACCATCAGGTTAAGAAACTTCAACAACCTGCCTCAGTTCTTCAAACAGGGGTGTGAGCTCCTTCTCCAAACTTACAATCAGCCCTGGAAAGGGAGACAGAATATTCCATCAAACAACATCACTGAGAAGCCTCTCTCCAAAGCCTGCAGCTCCCTCCCCTTCCCAAGTCACAGGCAGTGTTTTCCAAAGCCTGAAATGTTTCATGTGAGCTACTCACTTTCCTGTGAACAGTGGCCAGAACCCCACTGCAGGGTGTCTACAGTCCCTGGCACTAAAGGAGGCACCCTGACACTAAAAGAGGCACAGCTCTCCCCCACTACTGCCTTGCTGCTTCCCATAGCTGCTGTGGCCCAAGAAGCTGCATGAGAATTAAATCCCTTCTGCTCATATTCATTAGCCAATGTCCTCATGAGCAAGGCTAGGGTCTGGCTGAAGGATTTCCCCACCCCACAGAACTAAAGACAAATCTGCACATGTTGCTGAAGAATGTTAACTTGACTGACAGGAAAGACAGCAAACAGCTGCCTTGTACAGCACAGTACCTGCCCATGCAGCAAGGGCAAGGTTAATCGCAGGACAAACTTGCTTATAGAAGAATTGTAACTCCAGCAAGCCACCTAAATTCTGTGAATTTTTACTCTCACCTTTTCCTTCTCACCTTTCACAATATGCTAACTAAATTCACAGCAAGAACTAAGTTAACTTGAAGTGAATTCAGGGAATTTATTTTCAATTAAAATACCCAGGCCTTAAAATACTGCAATCTTTAAAACAAATATCTATATTTACCTGTATTGGCATTGCTGCTAGCAATGAAACTCACTACCAAAGGTAAGCGATTGAACTGCACCACCTGCAAGGAGAGAGAGAAGTGCTCAGCCAGCAGCTAACACATCTTGGATGTCAGGGCTCTTTCCACATAAATTTTTCTGCAACAAGCAGCCTCCTTGGTTTAAAGGACAAGCAAGAGCAAGAGCCACAGACGTGACTTTTCAGTGTATCTGTTCTTGTGTCTGATTCATGGTTAAAAACACCAACACAATTTACACTACAGTCCAGGGAGCTGCACATGGAAAACCTGGCATTTCCCTCTGCCTCCACATTCTACAGGACCCTACTTCAGCTGCAGATCCTGCAGATTACACTACAGAGACCATACCCTCCACAGGAAACAGGAGGACAGGCAGGTTTATTGTTTTAAAATTCTGTTCCCTGTACAGAAGTATCTGTTCTTCCATTAACAGGGCACTGGCACCTTGGGCACAACAGTAAGCTATAGTAGCATCAAGAGAGTCAAAGCAATGTACTGATGTGGGCAAACCAACTCATTCACCCACTTAATTTCAAAACAAAGCTTGACATGCTGTAGGCTTAACAGCTGGTCAGTTTACTGCAGTCATAATTAAAAGATCTCAGGACCACCAGGACTCGTGAAGGAGCAGAAATGTAGTAGATGATAGACTTCTGGACACAAATAATCAGTTTATTTGTGAAAATTGTGAGTTGTATTTCAAGGCTTCCTTATCACAAAGCCATACTGGCAGGAAGATTAGCTATGAATTAGGCTGCATGTGCTTTAATTAACGTTAGGTGTCACTAATTATAAACATTGTTTATAAAAGAGAATATGAACCTTTCATAAAAGATTCAGAAGACCACCTGAGCAACACCTCCTGCAAATTCAGAATTACTACACTTTCCCACTGTCAACCATTAAATCTCAAGTTTCAAGAAATATAACAAAAGTTTAATAAATACTGTGAAAGTTTGGCTTAACCATTTAAGCTGTGTAAGAAATAAGCCAAAATTACTTCAATAGCAGCCTAGTGAAAATCTACCAGAGCTTAAACAACCTTCTTTCTCTTGCTCAATGTAAAGCAGGAACAGCTGAAGTCACTGAGGACAGGGCACACTGAGGTTACTCACCTGGTATGTATTGTAATAGCAGATGATACTTTTGTTTTTAGAGAGTCCTAACTTACTGCCCTGATCTGTGGCAAGGGCAAATGTGGACAAAAAGCCAGGTCGCAGTGCATGTTCTGGAGCATTATCATTGGCAACTAGAACAAAACAAGAAAATCCTTATCTTGACATGGTGTCTCTTCTCTTACTGCATCCCAAACCCTCATCCAGCTTAGTGCTCTGCAAAAGCAGAGAAACATGCAAGAGATCTGAGGTGCTCCCACAGGAACACCAGACAGTTTTCACAAGCTGTACATCATTTAATGCTCTCTGTATGATCAAAGCTTGTTACACCAGCATCCTTCCTAGCATAACTAAGAAAGAGTCTTCCTTTAGGATGCACAGCCTGTGCTCACATCCCTTTGGTTCTGTGTCCCACACTGTTTGCACCCATTCCAGCCTTTGAACTGATTACTGGCACACAGTCACTTACTTGATTGCATACAGATGAAGATGTGCAAATTCTGCTGGGGGTTTGAATACCCTGGGGCATTGAACAAAATAAATCTGCAATACCTGAATCTTTGTATCCTTAAACTATTGTACTCACAAGGAAAGAACATCTGAAACAAGGGCTGCAGAACATAAAAACTAAAGTACTAAAAAAGCCAACAAAACACTGCCAAGCTCTCTCTCCTACTTAGCATCAATCAGCCTGTGAGGGACTTAAAGATACAAGGACCTTACACAGCACTCCAACCCCTACCACCCAGGAAAACTTCCCTGGACTACAATTACTGAGGACACAAACAACAAGATACATTTAAAAAGGTACATAATCAACTACAGAACTTTTACTTAAAATCCAATTCAATTCTACCATTTGGGATATTTCAGGTATTTTGCATAACCAAGAAGATTTTTCTGTACTTCTCCACCCCCTGCTGTTCAATCAGGTTTTCAGCTGCAGAGCACAGTGAGAAGCTGAAGTTACCTTTGATAACAGGCACACCATCTCTGTCTGAGACTACAATAGCATGAAGACCTTCAACACTGCAAAAAAAAAGAAAAGGAAGAAAAGAAGAGACACCATTTAAAGAACACAATAATTAGCAGGAAAGGGTTTTTTTGTGTGAACAAATGTGCAAGGAAGGGGAAAACACTGAAAAAAAACTGATGCCTTCACCAATTTAGTATTTGTTCTATTTAGTACAGGTCTGGTGGCCCCAATAATAAGAACTGCCAGAGCAAGTCCAGAGGAAGCCATGAAGTTGGTAAGAGGGCTGGAGCACCTCCCCCACAAAGACAGGCTGAGGAAGTTGGGGCTGTTCAGCCTGGAGAAGGGAAGGTTGAGTGGAGACCTCATAACAACCTTCCAGTATCTGAAGGGAGTTTACAGGGAAGCCGGAGAGCGACTCTTCATCAGGAACTGCAATGACAGGACAAGGAGAAATGTGGACAAATTGAAAACCTGGAAATTTAGGTTAGCTATCAGGAAGAAATTCTTTACTGTGAGGGTGGTGAGATACTGGGACAGGCTGCCCAGGCAGGCTGTGGATACCCCGCCCTGGAAGTGTTCAAGGCCAGGCTGGATGGGGCTCTGAGCAACCTGGTCTAGTGGGAAGTGTCCCTGCCCATGGCAGAGGGCTGGCACCAGATGGCCCTCGCCATGTCCCCGTGTGTCCGCCCCGCACGGCCCCGCGTTACCTCGGCAGCTTCTTGTACAGGAACCGCTTCAGGTCCTGCGGGCAGAGACGGGCAGCGCGTTACTCACGGCCGCTCGGAGCTCCCTCCCCGCCCCAGCCCGAAACACCGCCCGCCCGCCCGGACAGCCCCGGCCCGACCTCGGCATCCCCCGACCGCACCCCTGCCAGAAGCCACCGCCCGCGTCCCGCCCGCCCCGTGAAGCCGCACTCACGTCGGCCATGGCTGGGGCCCGCCCGGTGCTGCCGCCGCCGCCACCTCCGCGGGCCTGCGAGACAAGACGACAGGCCGCCCGTCACCGCGGGTGCGGCCACCGCCTCCAAGGAGGGGAGCGGCCGAAGGGAGGGCGCGCTCCGTCCCCGAGGCCCGGCCGGCCGCCACCCCCCGCCCCGCTGCCGTGGTACAGCCGCTCCCAGCCGCGCCGGGGAGGGCGCGCGGTTGGGCCGAGACCACCGCGGCCCGGGAGGGGGGTGCGGGGGGCGCTCCCTGCCCGCCCCGCCGTACCTGTCCGCGCCCCCGGCGCGCCCCGCACGGCTCCGCCGCCGCTTCCCCTTGGAGCCGCTGTCACATGAGCCACGGCACCGCCCTCCCGGCCCCGGAACCGCTTCCCGCCGGCCCCGCCCTCCGCCCCGGCAGCAAAACTAACCAAAACCAAAACAAACCGCAGCATTTCAGTTAAAGAACATCAACAGCAGAGAGCGAACGTCTTTTTCTGCCGAGTAGAGTTACTGCCAGTTTTACTCTTCCACTGTTGCTTATTTCTCGTACTTTTGGATCTAGTCCATCAAAACATGGACCTCCAGGCTAATAATGTAACAGCTAATGTGAAGAAATAAAATAGATTAATTTAGTAGCTGCCCACAGTGTAACAATGGTATCTGTTTTCAAAGTCTTCTATCAGCATGCAGGACCCCTGTGGTAGACTAAAAACACCCCAAGCCTACTCAGCACACAGTGCTTTTTCTCTAAAAAAACCAAGCTGCTACAAGCCAAGCACAGAATCACAGCATCATTTAGGTTGGAAAAGACCTCCCAGATCGCTGAGTCCAAACTATGACTGAACACCATCATGTTAACCAGACCATGGCTCTGAGTGCCACATCCAGTCTTTAGTCCATCACCTCCAGCAACAGCAATTCCATCACCTTACTGGGCAGCCCATTTCAGTGTCAACACACCTTTTCTGTGAAGAATTTCTTGCTAATGTCCAACCTGAACCTTTACTGGCACAGCTTGAAGTAATTTCCTGTCATCCTGTCACTGGATGTGTGGGAGAAGAGGCTGACCCCCACCTGGCTACCTGCTCCTGTCAGGATTTGTAGAGCAGCCAGGTGACCCCTCAGCTGCCTCTTCTCCAGGCTAAACACCCCCAGCTCCCTCAGCCGCTCCTCACAGGACTTGTGTTCCAGACCATTCCCCAGCTCTGTTGCCCTTC